>NW_020192290.1:0-194916 GCF_002263795.3 Bos taurus
CGTCCTTGTTTCCTGCAACCAAGGCCCTGTCATATGTCCTTGCATCTAAATCCATGACTTTGTGAGACTTCCTTTTTTATCCAGCAGATTAAGATTTCACCTTCCAGTGCTTCCCTTGATGGTTCAGTGGTTGAGAATTTATCTGCCAGTTCACTGCCACAGGCCTTCCATCTCTGGTCCAGGAAGAATGCCACTTGCCACAGGAGCAACGAAGCCGGGCTCCAAACCGTTGAAGCCTTCTGGCCTGCTAGAGCCTGTGCCTTCGAACAAGAAGAAGCCACGGCAATGAAAGCCCACGTACTGAAACCAAGAGTAGCCCTGGCTCGCTGTAGCCAGAGAAAAGACCCAGCACAGTCAAAATAAATAACTAGGAACTCGCAAATGGCACCCTTCCAACAGTACTCTTGAGCCCTGCGGAAAACTCCCATGATGGACGGAGGAGCCTGGTAGGCTGCGTCATGGGTCTCGCGTAAGAGTCGGACACGACTCGAGCGGACTTCACTTTCATTTCACTGTCATGCATTGGAGGAGGAAATGGCAACCCACTCCAGTGTTCTTGCCTAGAGAATCCCAGGGACGGCTGGGCCTGGTGGGCTGCCATCTATGGGGTCGCACAGAGTCGGACACAACTGAAGCGACTTAGCAGCAGTAGCAGCAGCAGCAGCAGCAGCAGCAGGAATCCATTACATTCTTCCGATTTCTGAGTGGAGCATCGCCATCTGCTTGTTGATCCCTCGAACTACATCAGAAAGCCCTAAAGGTGTTGTGTTGCCAAGGCCTTCAGCGACAGGGACAGTCATCCGTGCACAGCCAGTTTTGATAAGGGCAAGATAAGAAAAGAGAAGAGAGGGCTTGGGACCACACGAAGGGAGTGGGAAGGAATATATGTCAACGTGAGTGTGCAGAGCCTCCTATAACTCGAAAACCCAGTGGAGCTGCGCCATCTACTGGTGGATTCTTTGAATTATATCAGAAAACCTGGGGGTGTTGCGTTGGCAATTCACATCACATCAATCAGTGGACACTGAGCACAGTGGCTGACACGCAGAAGCAGTCTATCCATGAGGACCCGTCTTCGTTAGTGATCAGCTTGATTCTGAGCTGGTCAGAAGAGCTGCTTAGTCTCAGGACGTCAAAACGCAGCACTGTGTCAGGGTCAAGGGCATAAACTCTCTATTTAGACACAGCAGCTCTACCACTTAACCAGGGCAGGCCACTCGGCCTTTCTGAGCCGCAGCTTCGTGACTGGTCAAATTGGCGTGGGTAGCACCCACCTGGCGACTGTCATGGGTCCAGTGTGGCCACGAGTATGGGTAAGGGCCTGGCTCATCCTGGGACGGGTTCGGTGGGTGGCAGCTTCTGTGTCAACCCGGCTGCGGGGGCGCCTCCACTGCGCACCATCCGGAAACAACTCACTCCTTCCGCCTCATCTGTAGCTCCTTCACCCAGTTCTCATCTGCTTGCCCTCAGCTGCACAGAGTGGGTAGCCGAGATCCAAAGGAAGAAAAAAGAACACAGGAAATGGAAGGGATTCTATTCATCAACCTTCCCTGGATTTGGGAAAGACAAAGCCACCCTGCGACTTTCAGGGTGGTACTACAGCTGAAACCCCCTCACAGCCTCCCCCTGCTGTCTCTTTGGGTGTACCTGAAGCTTTGGCCTCCCGCAGCCACAGGAGCAAGCCAGTTTGGTACTATTGCCTCTCCTTCTGGGTGCGGGGAGGGGGGCCGCTGGGAGGGGCAACTGAAGGCTGAGAGCTCCACTAGATTCCTGCCCTCCCTCGGTTCTGCCCTCTGCCTCCACCAATCCCTATCTATGCTTTTCCATCACCTGTGTGCTCCATGGAGCATACGGATTTGCTCAGCCTTTTATGCCACAGAGGACTTAAACCTGCAAAGTCAACCACATTGTTTTCCTCTGGAAGATTTATGGAACTGCAGGACTATTATTTTTTCACCTGGGGCTTCTGAGGTCCCCAGTTAAAATACATCTGTTCTGGCATCACTTTCCCTCAAGAATACACTCTGCTTTCTAATTCGTGTTGGTATTTTACCCTGACGATTATAGTTCCCACTGTAGTTCTGATTGGCATTCTAGCTTGTAGATCAGTCTCTGGTGAGTATATCTTTAATTTTTTGACTCTTGCAAAAATGAGTTCATTACCCTGCAATATCAAGAACCAACCCTTAGTGGTAACCAAGCAGATTCTCATCAGAGATCTAGCTGCTTTTGGCACACTCAAGTGTTCATAGTCAAACTGTTCCAAATTGAATTTGTCTTTTCTAAAAACCCAAAATACCCTTCTTTTCTTTTTCAGTTCCCTATCTTGTGTGGTGTCACCACCATCCACTCCAAAATCAGGAGTCGTCTCTTTACTGGCTGTGTCCTTCTCCCTCATGTATCCAGTAAGTAAGACTCCACTTCCTGTTGTTTCTTGAATCCATCCCCCATTAGCCTTGCTTTGGTTTAGATACAACTTATGTTGCTGTTGACTCTCTACAAGATTCCTGTCACTGTCTACCCATTCCCAGGTTTTCAGCCCCACCCCAACCAATGCCAAGTTCACCCTCCTTCTCCTAGATAATGTGGTTCATAAATATAGCCATCCATTCTTCTCTCAATATCTTTCAACAAATCCCAAAGTTTAGGATGAAACTGCATCTCCAGAGCACCTCTGACCCCGTCTCACTGAGGCACATTGTGCACTGTGAGGTTTGTTTTCTTGCTCTCCAGAGACTAATGAGCTAAAAGAGCACTTCATGTGCACCAGGCCTGAACTTGTAGCTTCTCACCAAACAGATTGCATTTCACAAACTTCATGACAATGATCAAAACACATGGAAGTTGAAAAATAATACAGAGATACTGCATGTTCTCATCATCTATGAGCAATAAGTATCAAACCCATACACAATCAGAATCGATCTCTGCCCCCTTCTCTTTCCTGCTGCTGCTGCTAAGTCACTTTAGTCCTGTCCGACTCTGTGTGACCCCACAGACGGCAGCCCACCAGGCTCCCCCGTCCCTGGGATTCTCCAGGCAAGAACACTGGAGTGGGTTGCCATTTCCTTCTCCAATGCAGGAAAGTGAAAAGTGAAAGTGAAGTCGCTCAGTTGTGCCCGACCCTCAGCGACCCCATGGACTGCAGCCCACCAGGCTCCCCTGACCATGGGATTTTCCAGGCAAGAACACTGGAGTGGGGTTCCATTGCCTTCTCTGTCTCTTTCCTACCACCATGCAATTAATTCAAAATCAACCCTATATGAGTATGTGCAGGAAATTGCTTTCAAAGGTGAACTGGAAGGCCTTATGAATAACACTAAATAAGCAATTTTTGGATCTGTTGTATTCCTCCATTTTATTGGCTTGTAAGATAATTGAGACATCCCCGATGCAGGAATAATGTTTTCAGTTTCTAGGTCCATGAACAATACACAGCCTTATAGGAAAAGAAACTTTTGCAGGTGACTCCAGCCAATGCAAGTGAGTGTACTAGGCCATGTGGTGTGCTGTGTGATGGTGCTGTAGGGCATATCAGGTGGCTGTAAGAAGCCTATGTCAAGCCAATAGATGAGAGTCTTCCTGGCACATACTAGAGGAACCGCATGCTCTCTTCATCTTTTCCTTGCCTCCCTGATACTAGATGACTAAATGCCCACTGTGAGATACCAGATCTCTCAAACTGCCCTGCGTAACTGGTGATTTCTGAGGCTTAACAATTCATTAAGGAAAGAAAGAGAGTAGGTAAATAAATAGATCCCTATGAGAAATTATCCTTTGGGCCACAACACAAAGGCCACACATACATATTTGAGGACTATAAGAATGTTTAAGGAAATCTCCTGACCCTGCTAAGGTAAGGCAGAATTAGAGTGATTGGTATGCTCCTATGCATGGTCACAGAAGAAGTCAGGAGGTTCTGACACCAAAATCAAAGGAACAAAAGCAAAAAAATAAGCAAGCAGGGCTATATTAAACTAAAAGGCCTCTGCCCAGCAAAGGAAACCATCAATGAAATGAAAAGGCAACTATTAAATGGGGTCAAAATACTTGCATGTCATATATCTGATAAGGGGCTAATATCCAAAAAAAATATGGGAACTTCCCTGGTGGCTCAGATGGTAAAGAATCTGCCTGCAACTCAGGAGACCCAGATTTACCCCTGGGTAGGGAAGATCACCTGAAGGAAGAAATAGAATATGTAAAACCTCATACAACTCAAGAGCAGAAAAAGTGAATAGTGCCATTAAAACTGGGCAGAGGATCCGAATAGAAATTTTCCCAAAGACATACAGATGACCAGTGTTACTCACTCACTTGTGTCTGACTCTTTGCAGGCTCCATGGACTGTAGCTGGCCAGGCTTCTCTGTCCATGGACTTCTCCAGGCAAGAATACTGGAGTGGGTTGCTATTCCCTTCTCCAGCGAATCTTCCCAACCTAAGGATCAAACCCAGGTCTCTCACATCGCAGGCAGATTCTTTACTTCTGAGCTACCAGGGAAGCCCAGATGGCCAACAGGTACATTAAAAGATGCTCTCACCACTATTATTCAACATAGTTTTGGAAGTGCTAGCTACAGCAATCAGAGAAGAAAAAGAAATAAAAGGAATCCAGACTGGAAAAGAAGTAAAGCTCTCACTGTGTGCAGATGACATGATACTATACATAGAAAACCCTAAAGATACTATCAGAAAATTACTAGAGATAATCCGTGAATTTAGCAATGTTGCAGGATACAAAATCAATACACAGAAATCACTTGCATCCCTATACACTAACAATGAAAAAGCAGGAAAAGAAATTAAGGAATCAATCCTATTGACCATTGCAACAAAAAGAATAAAATATATAGGAATAAACCTACCCAAGGAGACAAAAGAACTGTATCCTGTATACAGAAATTACAAGACACTGATGAAAGAAATCAAAGATTAAAACAACAGGTGGAGAGATATTCCATGTTCCTGGGTAGGAAGAATCAATATTGTGAAAATGACTATACTACCAGAAGCAATATACAGATTCAATGTGATCCCTATCGAATTACCAATGGCATTTTTCACAGAACTAGAACAAAAACTTCACAATTCATTTGGAAACACAAAAGACCCCGAATAGCCAAAGCAGTCTTGAGAAAGAAGAATGGAGCTGGAGGAATCACCCTTCCTGACTTCAGATAATACTACAAAGCTACAGTCATCAAGACAGCATGGTACTGGCACAAAAACAGAAATATAGACCAATGGAAAAAGATCCAGAAATAAATTCATGCGTCTATCCATACTTATTTTTGACAAAGCAGGTAAGAATATACAATGGGGCAAAGATAGCCTCTTCAACAAGTGGTGCTGGGAAAACTAGACAGCTACATGTACAGAATGAAATTAGAACACTTCCTAACACCACACACAAAGATAAACTCAAAAAGGATTAAAGACATACATGTAAGACCAGAAACTATAAAACTCTTAGAGGAAAACATAGGCAGAACAATTGATGACATAAATCAAAGCAAGATCCTCTATGATCCACCTCCTAGAGTAATAGAAATAAAAACAAGAGTAAACAAGTGGGACTTAATTAAACTTAAAAGCTTTGCACAGCAAAGGAAACTATAAACAAGGTGAAAAGACAACCCTCAGAATGGGAGAAAATAATAGCAAATGAAACAATTGACAGAGGATTAATTTGCAAAATATATAAGCAGCTCATACAACTCAATACCAGAAAAAACAAACAACCCAATCAAAAAGTGGGGAGAAGACCTAAACAGACATTTCTCCAAAGACATACAGATGGCTAACAAGTACATGAGAAGATGCTCAACATCCCTTAGTATTAGAGAAATGCAAGTCAAAACTACAATGAGATATCACCTCACACCAGTCAGAATGGCCCTCATCAAAAAGTCTACAAACAATAAACGTGGAGAAAAAGGAACCCTCCTGTGCTGTTGGTGGGAATGTAAATTGATACAGCCACTATGGAAGATGGTATGGAGATTACTTTAAAAAACCAGGAATAAAACCACCGTATGACCCAGCAATCCCACTCAGAGGCATATACCCTGAGGAAACCAAAATTGAAAAAGACAGGCCGCCCCGTGCCCGCCCCTCTTCCCCTCCCCAGGCGCCGAGGCCCGGCCCCGCGGCGCTCCCCTCCCTTGCCAGCCCCCCCCCCCCCCCCCCCGGCCCCGGCCCTGCCCCAGCCCGGGAGCCACCGCTTCCCTGGCGGGCGGGCAGGGGGACGTGGGGACCGCCGGGCGCGGCCGTGCGGCGTAGCGGGATGCGGGTGGGTGGCGAGTGTGCCCAGGGCGCGCGCGAGTGCCCGCCTGCCTGGAGACCGGAGGTGCGGGCGTGGAGGGCGGCGGAGGCTCTGGTGTGTGTGTGTGTGTTTGGGGTTTATCACCGTGCTGGAGCACCTAGAAGTGCGGCCACGTGGATTTAGGTATTCGCGTCCACCTCAGAGCCTGCTCCCTCTGAAGTCTTCTGTATTCTTCTAACAACCCTAGAAATTCTTCAACCCGGAGCTGTGTACTCAACAGGCAGATGGCTCAGCCTGTGTATGTTGTCTAAGTGTCTGGAATGTACACCTGGTTCCTCTCCACTGGCATCCACAATTTAAGAAAGTAAATAGATGCTTTCAAGGAGGAACATGGGCACACCAGGATCCGGAGCTACTGTAGACATTTCCGTCTATTTTGGGGTTCTGTTTGATATGAGAAACTGTGATTGCTCAGATGTCTTCCTTGGAAAGACCCTTCATTAAAAGAAAGACTCCAGCACCAGATGTCTGCTATTAAATTTCAACTAATCAGTCCTAACTCGACTCTGCACTGACTCTCTTCATGGGTGAAAATTAGTATCTAATTTTTGGTAGCTCACTGAGCAGTTTTTGGCAAAGTAACCACTCAAGCCATGCTTCCATTTGCCTGCTATTGTCCTGGTGGAATGTTTCTCCAGTCTCACTGATGTGTTCATTAATGTCAGTGTTCACGTTCAATGGTGGTGATTGGAGAAGACAGGGAACAAGAACCAGGAAGAAGAAGAGGCACTGACAGTGATGGCCCCACTCATAGAAGCAGTAGAATAATGCTGCAGTTTACTAGCTGGGGTTAGTAATGTCCTCATTTTCCCTCTCACTCTGAATCTTTGCCCTGGATAAGGGGGAGTTGAATTTAGCTTTAAGAAGGGATTAGTAAGAAGAGAATGTGAATGTTGGTTTTGACAGGTGGGGCGGGGGAGGCCACTAAAGGCCCAGGGGCCAACAGCCCACGCTAGCACTTGCTTTTCCTCCATGTTCAAACCCAGCACTAGTAGGTTTCCATTCTAAAAAAATTATAACAAAAAGTAAGCCATTTGAGTGTGAATGTTACTAACAACGTGGTGGTGCAGGGATATTTGGCTTAGAATTTTAATCTTTTTTTAAAAGCTGAGGCTGTGTTTAAAATTTCATTGGTGATTTCCCTTTATTTACACATTAGAATTACTGAGAATTTTTAATAAAACTACAAACGACAGAAAGCTAACCTGAAAAAAAAAAAAGAAAAAGACACATGTACTCCACTGTTCATTGCAGCACTATTTACAATAGCTAGAACATGGAAGCAACCTAGATGTCCATTGACAGATGAATGGATAAAGAAGTTGTGGTACATATACACAATGGAATATTACTCAGCCATAAAAGGAATGCATTTGAGTCCGTTCTAATGAGGTGGATGAAACTAGAACCTATCAGAGTGAAGTAAATAGAAAGAGAAAAATAAAGGTCGTACACTAATGCATATATCAAGAAGGTCAAGGTCAAGAAGCAACAGTTAGAACTGTACATGGAACAATAGACTGGTTCCAAAGCAGGAAAGGAGCGTGTCAAGGCTGTATATCGTCACCCTGCTTATTTAACTTCTATGCAGAGCACATCATGAGAAATGCCAGGCTGGATGAAGCACAAGCTGGAGTCAAGATTGCCGGGAGAAATCTCAATAACCTCAGATATGCAGATGACACCACCTTTATGGTGGAAAGCGAGGAAGAACTAAAGAGCCTCTTGGTAAAAGTTAAAGAGGAGGAAGAAAAAGCTGGCTTAAAACTCAACATTCAGGAAACTAAGCTCATGGCATCTGGTCCCATCACTTAATGGCAAATAGATGGGGAAATAATGGACACAGCGACAGACGTTATTTTCTTGGGCTCCAAAATCACTGCAGATGGTGATTGCAGCCATGAAATTAAAACATGCTTGTTCCTTGGAAGAAAAGCTATGACCAACCTAGACAGCATGTTAAAAAGCAGAGACATTTCTTTGCCAACAAAGGTCCATCTAGTCAAAGTTATGGTTTTTCCAGTAGTCGTGTATGGATGTGAGAGTTGGACTATAAAGAAAGCTGAGCACTGAAGAATTGATGCTTTTGAACTGTGGTGTTGGAGGAGACTCTTCAGAGTCTCTTGGACTGGAAGGAGATCTAACCAGTCACTCCTAAAGGAAGGGTTCTCCCCTGGTTAAGGTAAGAAAGGTGGTAGGTAATCTGACACCTTCCTATGTGAAGTGATCCTTTTGCCTACCACATGAGAGCCACAATACATGTTCAGATATTGTGGGGTGTTGGGCAGTTCCTGGTAGAGTGAGGCAAAGTTAGGGTGACCAGCATGGTTCTGCAGAACATCAGTGCAGAAGTCACAGGGAACAAAACCGGAACCAGTGAGCATGCAGTTCTGTCTGGGTAAGATGGTAATTGATGTGAATGGTAAGTCTCATAAGGATATACCCTCTCCCCACTGCAGCCGCTGTAATAGCCCCCATACAGATCTTATGATGTCACCAAACTGATGTTGCTCCTACTTGGAATGTTTCCCTTGACGCCGGAGCAAAGAGGAGGCCCATATAATTGCTCTTAGGCACTAAAAAGGCATTCCAACAGGGGTCTTCACCTAGTCCCCAATTGAGCCCCCCTTCTGGTAAGCTTTCACTAGTGGTAAAGAACCCATCTGCCAATGCAGGAGATGTAAGAGACACGGGTTCCATCCCTGGGTCAAGAAGATCCACTGGAAGAGGACATGGTAACCCACTCCAGTATTCTTCCGTCCACCTATAAAGTTGTTTGCTGCTCAGGATCTCATCTTGATTCCTTGGGTGACTCAAAGTTGAAGTGTTTACAGGAAAGAAAATCCTTTTTACACAGTTTTTTCATAGTTTCTCTTTTTTACTTAGTGTTTCAAACATATTAGACAAAACATAAGTATGGAAGGGATCTGGGCGTTATGGATTTAAATTATAAGTAAACTATAAACCTTTAATTATGCAGAGTTTTATAACGGAAAAACGTTTTAAAACGGGTCAATGTATGTTTAAACCACTAATCATATTAATAAAATGTAACGAAATTTAAGTGAATTACAACCTGTCTTCCTGGAGTCTCTAGCCATTTAAATTTTTTTTTCTTTTCTTTGAAGCATATAAGCCATAGTAGGTTATAAGGAAAACTGAAGAGATCATTATACTTATTTCCATATTCATTCTAAATGGCTAACTGTATAATCTAATTTCTATTGAAGACAATTATAAGGAATAACTTCGAGCAGATTAATATTAAATTTCACATGGTTTACAAATCTCACTATTTAAAAAAGAGGAAAAAGAAAATGCCTTTATCTGACCATCCTCACTGGTGAGTGACCCAGCTGAAAGGTAAGCCTGGAATTATCCAGAAGCAACAATGCTCTGACTTTTCTTCCATTGTTATAAAACATTCGGTTGAAAAGGCCTGACCTCAGGAACACAGCTTTGAAAGAATCATTCTGAAAACGACTCCTTGGTGAAGCAAACATGTTTACTAGTTTTACAATCACAGATAATGCACGGTGTCCTCTCACACTTTAGGGCAGCTTTGCTCTGCAAATAAGGGCTTAACCTTATCTTCTGAGTGTAATCTTATTTTGCATGTTAAAAGGCGAACAGGCACTCTTGTTTATTTTCCTCCTTGGCATGTAGATCTCTGGTATCCTTGCCAGAGGAGTTTCTCACACTGATTTTTCACACTAAGGTCAGTTTCATCTCCAGTGTACAACTGAGCTACACATAATTTCTTGTCTTCGAGTCTTACAGATAACTTTTGTCCAAATGGCTCTGCTGCTGAAAAGTCGCTTCAGTCGTGTCCGAATCTGTGCGACCCCATAGACGGAAGCCCACCAGGCTCCCCTGTCCCTGGGATTCTCGAGGCAAGAATACGGGAGTGGGTTGCCATTTCCTTCTCCAATACATGAAAGTGAAAAGTGAAAGTGAAGTCGCACAGACTTCTCCGACTCTTATCCACCCCATGGACTGCAGCCTACCAGGCTCCTCTGAGCATAGGATTTTCCAGGCAAGAGTACTGGAGTGGGGTGCCATTGCCTTCTCCGCGAAATGGCTCAATAATAGGTAAACAATGAAAATTTTGAGACACTGACAACATGAGATATCCGGGTTCTTAGAAAGATGCCTTCTCCAAAGAACTATGCTAGCAGTACAGGACGTGTAAGATGAAACAAGAGTCCTGTTCTTCAGGGATGCATAATACAGTAGCAAAAGCATGGGGTATGACAACAGGAGACCTACAATTGGTCTAAAATCTGCCACCTGTAATCCACGTGACTCTGCGGACGCCGCGTCCTGCATCTGAATTTCTTTATACGTAAAAGAGAAATATAAACGGAAGGGACACCACGAGGTTCAAACCTAGCTAACAAGAATAACGGAGAAGGCCGTGGCACCCCACTCCAGTACTCTTGCCTGGAAAATCCCATGGACGGAGGAGCCTGGAAGGCTGCAGTCCGTGGGGTCGCTGAGGGTCGGACACGACTGAGCGACTTCACTTTCACTTTTCACTTGCATGCATTGGAGAAGAAAATGGCAACCCACTCCAGTGTTCTTGCCTGGAGACTCCCAGGGACCGGGGGAGCCTGGTGGGCTGCCGTCCATGGGGTCGCACGGAGTCGGACACGACTCAAGCGACTTGGTGGCGGCGGCCACAGCAGCAGCAGCAGCAGCATCAAGAATAAACAATAATAGTTGGGAAGCACGTGCCTGCAAACCAGAAGAGGATTTTTAAAATATCAGGGACTGCTGCTCCTGATCCAGCGAGGGGTCTGGCCAGGAGGACCAAAAGCCTCTTAACTCGAGTCCCCGGGACAATCCTAGTGATGACTTTGGGAGATAGGGGTCCTAGCCAGGCGAACTTCCTGGGAGAAAAGACCCCCGGCTGTTGGAACGCGATTCGGCAGTAATCTGGACGCAAGACACGCGGCAAGTCGGGGGGTCCGAGATCGCGGACGCTCGCAGAAGACAACCTCCTTCGAGGCGCTGCCAGGACTCCCGTGAGCCCGAGACTCGGTGACCTGAACTGTCCTTTTTTTCTGCATCCGGGGCTGACCCCAGGATGGGGCGGACGTGCGGGACGCTTCCTGACTCGCGTGTGCGCGCCTACGCAGGTTTGGGGGGCAGAGGAGGTGGGGCGGGGTGTGATGGGCGTGGCTATCACGCAGCCACCGGAAGCCATCCTTTCGTTTCCGGTGGGCGCCCGGCCCACAGCACGAGACCCCAGAATGGCGAGCCGGGGTACCGGTCTCGAGGCGCTAGAGGGGTCACGCCGGAGACTGAACTCGCAAGGTCCGCGCGCGCCCGGGGCCTCGCGCCTTCCCGGCACCGCCCCCGGGGGCGCGGGAACCCGCACCTGCCTGCCTCCCCGCGACGGCGTGAGGTGTGGTGACTTGATAGCCGAGCCCAGGAAGAGGGAATTGGCGTCCACGGAAGCCAGAGCTGGGTGGAGGTAATCGAGACGCTGATTTTCCTTGGGGGTTTGGTCGGGAGAGCCTCGAGAAATCCCGAGCCATACCCTTAGAGATACCTCAGGAGCCGGCGGGGGTGGGGGGAAGGGCGGAAGTTAGCCGGGGCGGGCGGCCTTTTCGATGTCGCTGTGGCTTCTTTGCCGGGCGGCGGGTGGGTCTGAGACCCGGCGATACCTGTTCTCGAGGAGGCCGGTACTCAGGCCGGCACCTACAGTCATATCTAACCTCCGGAAGCAAACTTCTGGACACCGTGTGGAAACAAACCCCAGGGTTGCTGCTGAAGTAGCCTCGGAGGCCGCTGGTGTGTTGAGAGCTTTTGGTACTTTGGACCCAGAAGGTGGAGGTGGGCCGTAGGGCGGAAAGGCCTACCAGGGCACCCAGCGAAACTTGCCCGTTTCTGCCGGCTTATGAGCATATTACTGGTGAATTTGAAAGTCGCGCAGTTGTGTCCAACTCTCTGCGAATGCAGTCCGTGGAATTCTCCAGGCCAGAACACTGGGGAAACTGTAGCGTTTCCCGCCTCCAGGGGATCTTCCCAACCCAGGGGTCGAACCTAGGTCTCCCACATTGTGGGCGGATTCTTTACCACCGGAGCCACAAGGGGGAAGTCCCAAGAATACTGGAGTGGGTAGCCTGTCCCTTCTCCAGCAGATCTTCCCGGCCTAGGAATCGAACTGGGGTCTCCTGCATTGCAGGCGGAACTGAGCTAGCAGGGAAGCTCCGAGAAAGAGGTCATTTCAGCCTCCAAGACATTAGTTTCTGCTGACAGGGAAACGCAGGAAGTGTCCCTGTACCTCTGGAGCCATTCCTTTGAACACCTGTGGCTTCCTTGAAAGAGCCTTGTTGTTGTTTCTCTTGGGTCACCTCTGAGAAAATCAGACTCTCAAGGCCATCGTCAGCCTTGCTTAAAAATCTCTATGACCCTGAGGAAATGTCAAGTCAAGACAAGGGTTACCTTTTCTAGGACCTTTCTTGTTTCCGAACAACCTTTATCGTCCCTGTTTCTCCGTGTGTGTGTGTGTGTGTGTGTGTGTGTGTGTGTGTTTTAAGAGTGTGACGTTTGGATATATTGGAAACAAATCGAGCTGTCAGTTTTTCTAGTTAAGTGAGCAGAAAATTTCATACACAGGTAGAAAGGGGCTCCTGCTGCTGCTGCTGCTGCTGCTAAGTCGTTTCAGTCGTGTCCGACTCTGTGGGACCCCATGGACGGCAGCCCACCAGGCTCCCCCCTCCAGGCAAGAGTACTGGAGTGGGGTGCCATTGTGTTCTGTGAACAAGGGGCACAGTGACATTCATATGTGTTCCCAGAAGGTGCCAAAGAAGCGGTGTTAATGCCATCTAATAGCTTAGTGTGCGAAACTTGCTGATAGGAATAAGGTCACACTTTCTCTAATTTTTTTCTGATCTGAGTGTTTCAGTTTCCCTTCAAGTATTAATATGCTGAAAAAGATAATCTAGATGTTCCATGAAGCAAAGGAATCAGTCTGCATAAGAAGATGAAGGGACAGAGCAGTTGTCCCTCATCTCAGTGAGGATAAGAAACTGGAATGATCTATTAAAATGTAGAGAAAGTCAAATACCCCCATTTATAAAGGTGGGACAGGAAGTGCACAGATTAAGTATTGGATAACATCAAAGCTCCTTTTAGCAAATGCATGTAAGTTTTTTCATCCCTCAACCTTAAAGAAAAAGTGATGAACTAGCATTTCTCTTTCCAGAGTTGTATATTTGTTTCAAAGTTGGGTAACAGAGGAAAGGTTGAAAACATGTCCTGAGTCTTGAGCCTTCACGAGTGGCAGTTAATTTTAAAGAGGAGGCAGAACGGTTACTTCTGTTCCTCCTTTTCTGATAACTTTCTGTTCTTCTTCTCTGATAAGTAAGTAAATGTGCGTCATGTGGCTTTCTTCTTGACGTGTACTTTTTTTCCCTCCCCTCTCTCAGTGCCCTTGGGGAGAAGATCCACTCATTGGTTTTGTACCAAAGCTGACAAGGCCTCAGTTATCAGGTGGCCCAGGAGGATGTCACAAATAGAAGAAAAGCTGTTCCCAGAGCAAATAATGATGAGCCCTGTGAAGGTGCCTGCATGCTTGTACCCACATGTGGAGGTTTTACAGGGGACTAAGAGGTCTGTGAAAGAGAGTTCCAATAAGAGTAAGAAATCCAGCCCACAGACGGGCAGTCTTCATCCTGAGAGTGCTCGCCAGCACTTCCGGAGCTTCTGTTACCATGACACACCTGGACCGTATGAGGCTGTCAGCCACCTGCAGGAATTATGCTCTCAGTGGCTGAGGCCAGAGATCCACTCAAAAGAGCAAATCTTGGAGTTGCTGGTGCTGGAGCAGTTCCTGGACATTCTGCCCAGTCATATCCAGAACTGGGTGCAGAAGTATCATCCACAGAACGTCAAAGAGGCTGTGGCCCTGGTAGACCGTTTTCACAGAGAATGTGGTGGAATAAACAATGAGGTGAGCAGAAAGATTCTTACATGTACACTGTGAAAGAGGGTGAAAGTGGGGTCAATAATTGGAGAATGAGATGGATTAAGTCACTCTTCTGTTGTTCCTTTAGAATAACTAAGTGCAATCTGAAATCACAGGCTTGCAGTGACAGCTTCCAGGTTGGGGAGTTCCTGAGAGTCTTTTCCTGGCCTTAGAAAAAGAAATGCATTTTGCCCTCTTTAGGGCCAGGGTGAATTGAAGGTGGTGGGCCTGGCCTAGCATGGCCAAGGAGATAGGACCTAGCAGCCAAGAAATAAAAGGCAAGAAAATGCTAGGAAGGGAGAAAAAAACCTCCAAATGCAGGGTTTTAAAGGTCAAAGGCAGGAGAGGGTAGCAGCCAAAGTATAAATCAAACCTTTCTGGGGAGACTGCAAAGAAAGAGAGGAAATGGAAAGAGAAAAGGGAAACAAGGATCAGAAAGAAGAAAAAAGCTAACAGTAAAATGGAGAAAATCTGAATGCTGAGGGGTGGTGCTCTCTGGGCTGGGAACACACATCGCAGGGCCAGGAGAAAAGCGTCTCCGTGGCCTGCCTTCATTGCTTTGCCTTGGCCTTGCTGGTGAGTGGGTAACCAGGTCTGCCCTGGGGCGATGGCAGCCTACTTCTCCTTGAGAGCCCCGCCTTGAGGAGCACAAGTGTCTTATACACCTGAAGTATATGGCAGAAAGTTGAATCCAGCTCTTTCCCCATTTTTTCCTCCGCTGCATCCCCTTTCTCCATGAAATTGTTCCCTGGACGTGGGAGGATTGGAAAATCCACCTGACAGAAAACCCTCTTTTATTCATTTTCTTATTCTTTAGAGGAAACTAGAAAATCAAAGTCCACTAAAGCAAGGATCCAAGTCTAGAAAGCAAGAGATTGGAGGCAGTGAGAGAACAGACAGCCTACCCCTACCCTGCTCTTGGCCTGAGCTGTGACTGTCCAAGGAGGTGTGGAGGCAAGCAAGTCATAGCTTCTCTCATTTTAATCTGATTTTCCCAGATCATGTGTACAGTTCTTTGTGAGAAAATCGTGGCGCAATATCTCTTCATTTTTAAAAATTTCCTTACTGCTCCCCAAACCTGGACTCTACTCTTATTTGTTCTTCCATCACCACCCCAAAACCAAAAGCTCTTTTCTAATGAGGATGGGGGTTATTTTTAGGTCACAACCCATCAACTGGGAAATGACACAGCGCTCTTGGGAGGAACAGCAGTGGCCCCAGGCTTTAAGTGGAAGCCAGCAGAGCCCCAGCCAGTGGGTGTGTTCCAGGAAGCATGTTCGAATATATACCAAGTACTGCAGGATCCGGGCTGGAATACTCACAAAGAAAGCCAGCCTGTGGATGAAGGAGGTGAGGAGTTTCATCATCATTATATTCTCCTGGGAGCTGTGATAGTAATTGGTTCAGGGAGCATTGCATGGGAATTTTCCAGGTGCCCAGTCATGCTTTCAGTTAGGATGTGTTTCTAGTGAGAGTACAGTAGGTCTGTGGTGGGTGAAGGTGAAGGCCATTCTGGGGTACAGAAGCATCCAAACCACAGAACCCTGGTATTCACAATGTGGACCTTTCTCTATAGAAATTTGAGAGGGGAGAAGAAGGTAGAGCAGGGACAAGGCAGGGGGGTCATCTCACCATTAGAAGTTAGAGGAGAAATTGGGATCAGAAATGGGCTGTCAGTGGCAGAATGGGAAGAGAATTGTACACCAGGAAAAAAGTGATAAAAGAAATCTCCCATGTTTCCCACCAAGGTTTTAATTTTCAAACACCTCTAATGCTTGCCTAGCTCAGTGAACATTTTCTTTAATGAGAGGAAAAGCAGTGGATTTCCTTTCATTTAATGAAAACTGGGAACCAGTTCTATGGAGTGGTGGCTTTTTGGTTCTAATTTATGAGAAGGCCACTTGTGGTGCAGATGTGTGAGCTCGCGTGTGCACACACACACGTGAAGGTGAGCTGTCTTTACTGAGGGAGTCCTAAACTGTAGAAGTTGGTTTGGGGTATTCATAAACAGAAAATATATTTTTTTTTCTGGCTCCTTCCCCACAGCTGTGCCTGCTGAAGAGAGTCCAACCTTTTCTGAGGAGAAAAGCACCCCAAGCTGCAAGTTGGCATCTAAGCTCACCTTGCCTATGTCCCAGGTGAGCTGTACTTTACAAGCGTTTTCAGGCAGCCTGAATGTGGCCTTGTCTGCTTTTCTCTGCTGCCCATGATCCTGCCTTACACAGCAGATGCTCTGAGGCACATTAGCCCAGGGTGTTCCCTAGGCAACTAGGATTGGCGCTGTGGGATTGGGCACCTCCCAAGCTGTGTACTGATCTCTTGGGCACCTTTCCTGTCATCTCACTCCTTTTCCCTTGAATCTTCTCTTAACTTTTTTGGTAACTGGCCTCCCATGTAATTCAGAAATGAGTGATAGGACGGCTTCTGTTGTAGCGAGTACTGAACTACAACTTACTCTCTTCTCTAGAGTCCATTGACATTTGAAGATGTGGCCTTGTATTTTTCCGAGGAAGAATGGAAAATAATGACCCCTGATGAGAAGACCCTCTACCTTGATGTAATGCAGGAACTCTATGAGGATGTCGCCTCTGTAGGTAAAGAGTCTTCCTTTCCTTTGTACAGCAATTGAGCAATCTGTTACATCCTCAGTTCATGGAAAATGCACACCTGTGAGAGTGTCCCAGCAGTGGGTTGGTTCTCAGCTTGATGGTGTGAGGGGAGAGGGAAGGCAGATCCAGATCACCTGGAGAGCTTTTTACAAATACACCTCTTTCTCCTAAGTAGACTGCTTGATCTATCATACTCTTGCCCTACCCTGCAAGCCCACTCTTGCCAGATCTTTTCCATGTCAGTAGAAAGCACAGTTTACCCAGTTGTTCAGGCCCCAAAACTCTCAGTTATCCTTTTTTCCAGTCCTTTGGTTATCCCTACCCCCCAGCCAATCAGGGAGCAAGTACTCTTAACTCTGTCTTCAAAATAGCTCCTGAATACAACCATGTCTCAACCTCTTCTGCTCTTACCATCCTGGTCTCCGCCGCCTCATCTCTAACCAGGTCTGCTGGAATACCACAGGACTCCTGTCCCACGACGTTTCCATGTGTCCTTAGGGTTAGTTCCTAGCTTCCTCATTGTACATCCAGCCACAGCCACGGTAGAATATAAAGAAGATACTGAGTTTAAGATTCTGCCCATTTAAATGTTTGGAGTAAATAAAAGTATAGAGAGTTATTCGCTTTTTCTGAAAATAGTCTGGAATTTAGATGGCAGTCCATGACCTCCAAGTTTTATTCTCAGAGCGTTATCATTGCACCCTAAACTTAAAGTGATCTGTTTAGCACAAGGGCAAGAACCACAGACCCAACGTCCCTAAGAGTTCGAGGACATTCTTGGTGAGTCTCTTTGAGGTAAACGTACATATAGGAAGAGGAGAAAATTCCTTAATAGGAGCCTTTATAAAGGCTTAACAATTTTAAGATTTTGTTCCTCTATATTTTTTAAAAATTAACCTCTTTATTGACTGACTTGTAGATTCACATGCATATTTAAAATGTAACACAAAGAACCCGTATACGCTTTACCCATTTTCCTCAGTGATAACTTTTGCAAACGTACATGACGTCACAACCAGGATAATAAAGTGGGTACAGTCCACTGACCTTATTCATACTTTCATTTTCCTTGTATTCATTGGTGGGTGTGTATGTATTTAGTTATATAAGATTTGATCACGTGGAGGTTTGTATATTCACCACCCCAATGCAGATCCATTACCACAAGGATCCTTCCTGTTGCCCTTTTATCAATACAACAACACACCCTTCCCTCCCACACCCTACCTCGTCACCAACCTGTGCCAACCACTGATCTGCTTACAGTTTTTAAAAATTTTGTCCTTTCAAAAATACAGCTTTGGGAGATTAACTTTTCTCCTTCACAATAATTCCCTGGAAATTCATCTAAGTTATTGTGTTTATCAGTAGTTCATTCATTTTTACTGCTGAGAAGTGTTCTGTAATATTGATAAACCATTGAAAGATATTTTTGCTGTCTTCAGTCTGGGGCTATTGTGAATAAAGCTGCCATGAACATTCCTGTACAGAATTTTGTGTAGAGATGGTAAGTTTGCGTTTCTCTGGGATAGAGAGTGAAAGAGTGAAATTGCCGTTTCATATGGTAATCAGATGTTGAATGCTAAACTGGTTTTCAGAGTGGCTGCATCATTTGACCTTCCTAGCCAGCAATGGATGCGATCGTTTCTCCACATTCTTGCCATTGTTTAATAGTATTACCACTTAAATTTTTTTTTGGCTTTCTGTTAAGTATGTAATGTTATCTCATTGTGGCTTGGACTTGCATTTCGCTAATAGCTGATGATGATGTAGTTTTTCATGTGCTTATTTGCCATCTTTATATTATCTTCAGTGAAATGGCCTTTGCCATGGTTTTCATTTGGTTGTTTTTTAACTGTTGAATTTTGAGAGTTCTTGTATAGATTGTAGTGCTTTCTAGCGTATATGGTTTGCAAGTAGTTTCCCCAAGTCTGTATATTTTTCTTTTTATCCTCTTCCCATGGGTTTCCACAGAGTAAGTTTTTTATTTTGATGCCCAGTTTTTCACTTTTCTTTTTACCGATTGTATCTTTGCTATCAGGGCTAGCCATGGATCCCTAAAATTTTCTAAGTTTTTCCTAAAAGTTTTTTAAGTTTGCATTTAAGTCTGTGATTCATATTGAGTAGATTCTATATAAGATACGAAATTTAGATTGAAGCTCATTTGTGTTTTTGCCTTGTGTAGGTCCAGTTGCTTCAGCCTTGTTTATTGAAAAGGCTGGCCTTCCTCCATTGAATTGCTTTTCCACTTTGGTCAAAATCAGTTGGGCATACTTGTGTATCTGTTTTGTCCCATCGAGTTATGTGTGAGTCTTTCTTCCCACTTTATTTTGTCAGGATCAATTTTATTTTAAGCTATGCTAGGGCCTGTCCCTTTCCATGTAAAGTTTAGAATACGCTTATCTATAAGAAACTTTTTTGGAATTTTGCTAGAAATAACATTAAACTATATGTGAGTTTGAGGAGGAATGATCTCTTTACTGTGTTGATTTTTCCAAACAATGAACACAGTATGTTTTGCAAGTTTTTTTGATTTCTTTCATCATTTAAAAAATGTTATCTACTTATCTATTTTGGCTACACTGGGTCTTTACTGTGGTGTGCAGGCTTCCCTAGTTAGAGCTCGTGGGCTCTCTCTAGTTTCAGGGTGCTAGCTTCATTGCCTTGGGGAATGTGGGATTTTAGTTCCCCAACCAGGGATCAGACCTGAGTCCCCTGCATTGGAAGGTGGATTCTTAACCACTGGACCACCAGGGAAGTCCCATCACCAGCTTTTTGATAGAGAAAAAAATTTATTTTATCTATGTTTTTGTTGGAGTATAGTTGTTCATCTACTTTTTATAATTTTCAGTGTGCAGATCCTCTACATGTTTGCCAAGTATATGCAGGAGCATTTAATTTTCATTGGCATAACTGTAAATGGTATTATTTTAAATTTTTGTTAAAACAAATGTTCAGTGTTTTTACATAGGTCTGCCTATAATTTTATGTTTTCTTCTTTTATCCTGTGACCCTACTGAACTTGCTCATGAGTTCTAAGAAGGTTTTTTTTGGTAAATTTCTTGCGGTTTTTATACATAGTCACATGATCTACAGTGCTTTTTTATTTCTTTCTTTATTTGTTGCCTTGTTGCAGTAGGTCCAACTTCTGGTACAATGTTGAATACGAATGGTGAGAGCAAACATCCTGGCCTTCTTCCCAATTTTATCATGGAAACGTTATGTCTTTCACCTTTACATATGATGTTAGTGCAGGGTTTTTATTGATACTTTATCAGGTTGATAATAATTCCTAACTTTCCTAGGGTTTTATTTATTTATTTTTGGCTGTGCTGGGTCTTCATTGCAGCACTCGGGATCTCTTTAGTTGAAGTGTGTGAACACTTAGTTGTGGCATACAAATTCTTCGTTGCGTCCTTTCGGTATCTAGTTCCCTGACCAGGAATTGAACCTGGGCCGCTTGTATTGGGAATGTGGAGTCTTAGCCACTAGTCCACCAGGGAAGTCCCTCTTGAGTTTTTTTATCGTTAATGGATGTAGGGTTTGTCAAATACTTTTCTGTGTCAGTCAATGGGATTATGATCTTTCAAAGCTTGTTGATATATGGTGGGTTATGTTGGTTGATTTCAAATATGGAAATCCTACTTGATCACAGTATATAATGCTTACATACTGTTACATTCAGCTTGCCAATATTTTGTTGAGGATTTTCGTGTTGAAGTTCATGGGAGATGTTAGTCTGTAGTTTTCCTTCTGAGTACTGTCTTTGTGTGATTTTGTTATCAGGGTAATTACTGGCCTTATGAAATGATTTGGGTAATAGTTCTTGTTTTCTGGAAGAGATGATATAAAAGTGGTGTTAATTGTATAGATACTTTGTAGAATGCTCCAGTAACACTATATGAATCTGGAGATGTCTGTTTTGGCAGCTTTTTAATTATGAATTCAAGTTTTAATTTTCAGACTGCTGTTCAGATTATCTATTTCACACTGGTTGAATTCTGGTACTTTGTAGATTTTGAGAAATTTACCCATTTTCCCCTAACTTTTAACATTTGTGAACATAAGTTGCTGATAGTATTCCCTTATTATCTCTTTAATTGCTGCAGAACGTGTAGTGATAGACCCAGTTCCTTCCTGATATGGATGGTTTGCATCTTCTTTCATTTTTGCCTAAGTTAATACAGGTTTATCAGTTCCTTTAATTTTTTGAGGAGCAAGTTTTTTGTTTAATTTCTGCTGTGATCTTTATTATTCCTTCAATTTTTATTTTCCTTTTTTTCTAGTTTCTTGAGGTAGAAACGTAGATTATTTATTTGAGAGCTTTCCTCTTTTCTGTTGTGTGCCTTTAGGGCTATACATTTTCCTCTGAGCATTCCTATAGCTGCATTCCACATATTTTGATTATATTATATAATTTCATTTTCATTTAAGTATGTATTTTTAAATTTCCCTTGAGACTTTCTCTTTGAATCATGGATTATTTAGAAGTATATTTCCATTTGTTCCCATATATTTAAAATTTTTCTGTTGCCTTTCTGGTTTTGATTACCAATCTGATTCCATTTTCGTCAGATTGCCTTTTCACACTCAAGTTGTGTTTTTTTTGTTTTTTTTTTTTTTTTGGTTCTACGTGTGCCGTGTGATTTATTTTTTTGTATCCTGATCATTTTGTCTATTATGTTAGGAGAGTCTGAGTCCTATTTAAATATTTTAATGGGCAGTCACTCTGTTTTAGTTTAGCATGTAAGTTCTTTTCTACTTTGTGGAATATGTGTCTAGTGACAGCTTAATTTTCAGAGCCTTTATGGTATTATTTTGGTCTCCTCGATTTATGTGGTGCTGCTGGGATTCCCATGTGCTCCTGCTCATGCTGCCCGAGAGTGAGGAATGAGGAAAATCTTTACTTAGGCTAGAGTGTCTCTCAGTGGGAATCTCTGACCCGTAGGGATGAAGAGGCTTCCTGGGGCCGGCTGCTAGTGGCTGGTTAGCTAGGTCCATCTTGCTAGTTCTGCATGACAAATCTGATGTCTCCGATTGGAGTTCTGATGTTGTCAGACGGTTTCCCGTTTCCGATTGCGGATGGACTGAGCCTATTCAGGTAGCCTTCTGTTGCTCAGTTGAGATTTGGAAAACACGAGATCTGGGTTGCCTACATTTTTGGATGTGGGGATGTAAGATACCTACTGTGTTACTCTTCTAGTCCTGGAGTCCCAAACCATTTTGCCTTCCTCTTACCACTTTATAGAATTCTCTGTTCATTGTATCTTGCATTCTTGAACGGATTTGTAGTTGTGCCCAGAAAGGAAGACCAGGGAAAAATGGGTCTGTGCCATTTTGTCCAGATTGGACCAAAAATCCCTTGTTCTGTATTTTTAAAAAGCTGTCAGTATTGATTTTTCTTCCATGCCTACAGTTTTCTTGTTCTGGGAAACAGATGGTTGATTCTTCTGTTTATTCCAACAGGGTTAAAGCTCAAAAATGACACTGGAAATGACCCACCTGTATCTCTTCCTACATTAGAGATACAACCATCAGGATGCGAAGTATTAAGAAAGGCCACAATGAAAGATGCTGAGACAACAATGGGCGATGTAAATCATGGTGGTACATGCAGGGTATGGAAACGACCTCGTGCTTTTCCAGGAAGGAAAAGAAAGAAACTTAAAACTTGTAAACAAGAGCTTCCAAAACCTGTTGATGTTCATGGGAAAGGCTGTGAGGGAGAGAAACCTTTTAAATGTCAGGAATGTGGAAAAAGCTTCAGAGTTAGCTCTGACCTTATTAAACATCAGAGGGTTCATACCGAAGAGAGACCCTATAAATGTGAACAATGTGATAAGCAGTTTAGATGGAGTTCAGATCTTAATAAGCACTTAATGGCACACCAAGGAATTAAACCATATAGATGCTCATGGTGTGGAAAAAGCTTTAGTCATAACACAAATCTACACACACACCTAAGAATTCACACTGGAGAGAAGCCCTTTAAATGTTATGAATGTGGGAAAAGATTCATTCAGAACTCCCACCTTATTAAACACCAGAGAACCCACACAGGTGAGCAGCCTTATACCTGTAGCATATGCAACAGAAATTTTAGCAGGCGTTCAAGCCTTCTTAGACACCAGAAACTCCACAAGAGAAGGGAATCATGTCCAGTGTCTCCAGTCTGAGGAAAGTCACCATTTAGAGCTAGATCCTGGATGTGATGAGAGTGCATAATGTTGAGATGGCCAGTAATAGTGTTTTTAGGAGGGGCACATGGGATGTTTCACAAAAAGGAATCTAAACTCTCTGTTTTATGCTTGTATCTTTTAGCTTTGTATTTTCAGTGCCTACCAGCAATACCTGGAAAATTCTTTATAAATAAAAGAGTGGAATCATTCTTTTATATCTGAAGTTACCTGTTTGTATCTGTCTGCTTACTCAGCCTCCCCATCCTCCATGATCTAAATTCTTCAGGTATCAAATACTCAGTAAATATATGATGGTGAGGAATCCTACTCCTATTCTTTCTCATGAGAGATGGATCATAAGAGTATACAGTTTCTCTGAAGGGAGCTCAGAATGAATTACTAAGTTTGAGGCAGTATCTGTGGCTATCACCCTATCTACATGAACTACCTAAGCCCAGGGTTCAGAGAACTGTATCCTGAAACAGGAAGAGAAGTTTCAGTGTTTGCCTTGGGAGAAGTACCCCCATTCTAGTTGCCTCTCCCCTGAGCACCCACTACTGCAGTGTTTTCTGTCAAGGAATTCTAGCATTAAGCAAAGGCCTAGGGGCCTTGGAAGCACTTGGTACCTTTCTTCCTGCTGAGCCTTCGACACTTAGGTATTTAGACTGAAATGATGAAGGAGGCAGCCTGGGCTCTCATCTGAGTACTTATCTCTGTAGAAGGCATAGGGCATGTGAGTGGCCTTTTTTTTTTAAAACTTTCATTATATGGACTAGAAGACTTTCACGTTGATGCCACCCTGCTCCAGGACCTAACAGGAGGCCAACTTGTATGGCTGTTCAGGCATTGCTTCATATGTATGGATGCTTTGCAGGAAGATCTGGAGATTTTGCAAACTGATTTATTCAGAATGGTAAGGAGAGCCCTGTGGCCTCATGGTCTTGTAGACTCAGTGAACATTGGATGCTAGGAGGGAATGTGCAGTCAGAGCAGGGTAAGGCCTGTGACTTAAAAGTGAAAGCCAGGTCAGACAGAAACTGGTTTGTTCATGTTGGGATTTTAGTTCCCGGACCAGGGATCAAACCTGTGCCCCCTGCAGTAGAAGCATGGAGTCCTAACCACTGGACAGCCAGGAGAATCCATGTGTAGCATTTAGAAAGAACAGATGGACTCAAAAATTGAAGGAAGTATTGTGCAGATGGAGCCAGTAGTTATTGCCCATTCACCAAAGTTCCTGAGAACAGGTTGGCAAAGGGGCACTCCATCTTCCCAAAGCTGCTGTCCCCACTCACAACACTTGTAGCTTCAGAGTTCTGCAAGTTCTCATCTATACTGACATTCCCAGGAGAGGTTAAAAACAGGAAACATGGGTCTTCTTTTAGAGATTTTTTTTTTAATTGGAGGAAAATTGCTTTACAATGTTATATTGGTTTCAGCTGTACAACAATGCAAATCAGCCATACGTATACATATTTCACCTCCCTCTTGAGCTTCCATCCCCTCCCCAATCCCTCCCCTCTAGGTCATCACAGAGCACCCGCCTGTGATGCTATACAGCATCACGGATGCTATACAGAACAGCAACTTCTCACCTGCTATAGAGATCGAGTTTTTTTTTTTTTTTTTTAAGGCATAAATGGCAGGAAGACCTTTTAGATGTAAAGAGAAACAGGAAAAGTATTGGGAATGCCTGGTTCCAAGTTCAGATACTCCACTGCTCCGGGAAGAAAGGACATTCTTGTAGTGAAACAGAATGTAGAAGTTGGGTCTCCTGGCTGACTCATTAGTACCTGTTCTTCCCTTTCAACCCTCTGCCATGGCCTCACAGGGCCCCCTTCCCCATGCATCTTGACCACTCATATCAGCCCTCACCATCTCAGAAGTGGGCACTAAGGGAAGAAATGGCAGGATGAAATGAAGGAGAGAGATTCTGCTTCATACTCACTAGCCACCTCCCTGGCATGTGGCTAAAGAGGCAAGAACTCCGATGCTTTTCTGAGGACAATGGAGACATCATACAAAATCCAGGGGACTGGAGATGCAGGCTGGATATTCATTCAGGGGACAAAATGGAGAGGCCACTTAAGATCCCACAGGCAGAGATGGCACTGAAGAGACGAAAGATGACCAGAGCCAGGGGTGAGGGCTGTGGGCTCCTCTCTTCCCACCACTGTGCTCCGACTCACAGCAAGTGAGGGATATCAGGGAAAAGATGGGCTGAGAATGGAGCCAGGAGAGCAGCAGGCAGTGGTCTTTTGCCCTCCAATCTCTGTGATGCCTGAGGTTGGGAGTCAAGGGCTCAGGGAGCAGAGTGCCACTGCCCACTGTGACCAAGGTACCACCACCTGTCCTCACATGCAGGCCAGTTCATGCAAGACATGTCTCTTCAACTTCTGCCCAGAAAACAGTGACGTGGCTGCTACCAAAGAGCCTGTGGGGCGTCCTTTCCAGCCCTTCTCCCATCCCAGCAGCCTCTTCCTCCATCACTGCCTTGCTCCCTTGGCCATGGCCATGCCCGCTTCAGCCACCACCAATTGTGAGTGTAAACTGTCCCTCTGTCCCCAGGGGAATGGGCACAGTGACTGAGAATGGGCAGGGAGAAAAGAAAAATGAAATTATGGTCTTGTCGTTGTCAGATTCAAATGCTCTCTTTGCTACCTCTTCCCTCTAGTTTTTGAAAAACATGAGATGTTAGGTTGTTGGTCATCATCTGTTGGGGTGGGATGGAGGGAAGCTACTCCTAATAGGGAGGGGATTCCCTACAAAATCCTGTCCCAGGCTGAGTGGCCAGACATAGTGGCTGTGAAGGCCGTCCATTCCTGTCACTGTCTTTGCCTTCTTCCCTCCCTCTGTGCCACCTGCTCCTTCCTACCGTCATAGGCCAGGCGAGGGATGTAGCTGTGGACAAAGTGAAGGGGAGGGAGGGCCATCCTACTGAGGATCAACAGTCATGAGCACGTGAGGAGGAGTGGTGGTGAGCACCTGTCACCTCTTGATCTTCCAGACCACCTGGGGGAAGGAGGGAGGGAGAAGGCCAGGCCAGCTCTGGGAAGCAGTTCTGCTCCAGGGTTGGCATTTCAGGTGAAGTAGAGAGAAAGACAAAGAAGGAAATGGCAACCCACTCCAGTGTTCTTGCCTGGAGAATCCCAGGGATGAGGGAGCCTGGTGGGCTGCTGTCTATGGGGTTGCACAGAGTCGGACACGACTGAAGTGACTTAGCAGCAGCAGCAGAGAGAAAGAGCCAGGAAACGCCAAGAGAGGTTTCCCTCATCCATCCTTAGGCTCTGATGTGTGACCGGGGGTGACAGGAAAGAACTGACTCCAACCTCTGGGCTGCAGACACCTCAGAGGAACTTGAGTTTGGTGACAGATCTCATGGCTGAGAGTGTTCTCTTTTCAGGTAGTGCCCATATATCTGCCATCCCCAGGCCTCCCTTGGGGAGGCCCTTAGCTTCCCTAATGGGTGTTATTGTGGGTTTTCTTCTTAACCTTATGCCCCACTCACTGAAGTGTCAGCACCGTATTTTTTGGGCATTCCCCATGCTGGAGCCAGTGCAGGTTCTCACATAAAGTTGAGGTGGTACAGGCACAAGCTGTCTGCTCATTGTGTGTGTGTATGTGAAAAGTAAACCTAAAGGGAAACATCTAATCCCTTAGAAGACTGAAAAATAGCCATCTTAACTCTGTCTATTGTTTGCTTTTAAGAAATAGGGAGTTTGGGATGGACATGTACACACTGCTGTATTTAAAATGGATAACCAACTGTAGAGCACAGGGAACTCTACTCAATGTTGTGTGGCAGCCTGGATGGCAGGGAAGTTTGGGGGAGAATAGATACATGTGTATACATATGGCTGAATCCCTGGGCTATGCACCTGGAACTATACCCCAAAACAAAAGTTAAAAAAAGGCCTTTCTTAAAACAGGTAAGCAGGTATGTGAGCTGAGAGAAATGTAACAGCAGGGGGCAGTCTATGTGGCTCATATTCTGCTTTGTCCAGCCCTTACTCCCACAGATCCTGACAGCGGGTGAAAGCTTTCTGAAAATTCACAAGGGAAAAATTCTCAGGTCTTCAGGCTCGGTGGACACAGGCCTACCCAGGCCCAGGCTCCTAATGGTCCTTGTACAAAGACTCGCCCCTCCCTTGCCAAAGCCTTTCTGCCCATTGTGCTGGCCAGGGCCCCTCTGGGAGCTGGCATCCCCACGGGATAGATCAGCACGAAAACAATATATCTTCCCATCAGTGGTCTTTGACAAGTCTGGGAAGCAAGGCTTCCTTATCTGTGGTCCATGGATGAGTTCAAAGGACTTTCAAAATTCTGAGTATGTGGGCATTTCTCTGAGAAGCTATGTGGTAACTTGTTGGGGTTATTGAAAGTCTTTGTGACCCCTGAGCCTTTAGGCACAATTACTGCTGCAGTTACTTAAAGCTGTGTCCCTGACTCCTCAAGTCTTGTAGTGCATTAGGGCTGACGGGCCCTTGGAAAAGCTAGGGAGACCAATCCCTGGTTTTACAGAATAGGAAACTGGAGCTTAGATGGTTTCCTTTCCAGGGTTTTGAGACAGAGGGGGATTGGAATAGAATCTCCCAAGACCCAAGCCTTGAGACTAAGGTCCCTCTCTCCACACATCACAGTACCTTCACCCTGGCAGTGGCATCTCAGGAAGTGTCATCACTTTCAAAAGGTGATCGCTTGGCTATCTCCCATGGGACTAGGAATTTGTTTTTAGCGATGGTCTGTTTTGTTGTAGCCACCCAGGTGGCTCAGTGGTAAAGAATCTGCCTGCCAATGAAGGAGACATAAGAGACACAGGTTCGATCCCTGGGTCAGGAAGATCCCCTGAAGGGGGGCATGGCAACCCACTCCAGTATTATTGCTTGGGAAATCCCATGGACAAAGGAGCCTGGTGGGATAAAACCCATGGGGTTGCAAAGACTCGGACACAGCTCAGTGACTAAACAGCAACAATATCCTTGCACAGGCAGGTCCAAAATCCTCTGATAAAGGAGAGCACTCTCCAGAAGTTGGGGGTGCTGCAGTTCCCTAGCCCCTGCCAGTCAGCAGAAGCCTGGGTGCTCGAGGCCCAGAGAGGCCTCTTAGAGATGCTTTCTGAGGAGCTACCTCTGATGAGTCCTTTAGTCCAACAGGCTTCAAACCAAGGTTCACTTATGCCTGGGGGGCACCCAAAGACTGCCCAAGGGAGACTGGAGCACAGATAGTTTTAAAGGAATCTATTTCTGGGGCCTCCCTGGTGGTCCAGTGGTCAAGACTCTGCACTCCTAATGCAGGGGGTGAAGATTCGATATCTGAATAGGGAACTAAGAGTTCGCCTATTGCGACCAAAAATAAATATATAAAATAATCTATTTCCAAATCCTTAGTTTCATATCTTTTTCTTCCTAACACTGATCTGGGGAGACCCAAAGGACGGTATTCCGCTCCCACCTTCCCTTCTCCTCAAGCCTGCCACCACCCTCCCCTGCCCTGACCTCACCATGGCACCCCACCCCAGAGTGAAAAGTGTTTGAGGAGCCAAATAAGCCTCTTTATTAGTGCTGTTGGAATCTTGGTGAAGAAATCACCTGCCCCAAGGTCATGAAGATATTTTCCCATGTTTTCATTTACAAGTTCAATTATTTTATTTAATTCAATGGATAATTATCTAGCCAAAAAAAGAATGAAATATTGACACATGTATAATATGCTGCTGCTGCTGCTAAGTCAGTTCAGTTGTGTCCGACTCTGTGCGACCCCAGAGACGGCAGCCCACCAGGCTCCTCCGTCCATGGGATTTTCCAGGCAAGAGTACTAGAGTGGGGTGCCATTGCCTTCTCCGATGTATAATATGAATGAACTTCAAAAACCAATATGCTAAATAAGTCAGGCACCAAAGGTCACATATGATTCCACTTACTTGAAGTACCCAGTAGAGGTAAACCCATAGAGACAGAAAGCAGATAAATTTTCCAGAGGCTGAGGAGGCTGGAGTTTGGGTTGATGAGAGTGTTTTCAAAGTTGACAGATGTCATGGATGGACAGCATAGTGAATGTACTAAGTGCTACTAAACTGTAGCATTTTTTGAGGTCCACTTTTTGAGGTCCATCAGTGTTGTAGCATGTGTCAGTTCTTCATTTCTTTTTATAGCTGGATTAGATTCCATTGAATAGATAGGCATAGTTTGTATCCATTCTTTCACTGAAGGGCATTAGGGGTATTTTGATCTTTTGGCTATTGGGAATAGTACCATATGAAGATTCATGTACACGTATTTGTTTGGATGCCTCTTTTCAAAATAGGGATTCCCTAGTGGCTCAGATGGTAAAGAATCAGGTTGCAATGAAGGAGACCCGGGTTTGATCCCTGGGTCTGGAAAACCCCCTCGAGAAAGGAATGGCTACCCACTCCAATATTCTTGCCTGGAGAATCCCACAGACAGAGGAGGCTGGCAGGCTCCTCAAAATAATTGAAAATACCAATTCTTTTAGGTATATACCTAAGAATAGAATTTCTTGGCCACATGGTAGTTGTATGTTTAACTTTCTGAGCAAACTCCAAATAGTTTTCCACAGCATATGCACCATTTTATATTCTCACCATCCAAGTACAAGGGTTCCAATTTCTCCACATCTTCACCAAGTCTTGTTAATGTCCATTTACTTTTCATTATAGCCATTCTTGTGGATGTGAGGTTGTACATATCATTGTGGTTTTGATTAGATTTCCCAATGACTAATAATTGAGCATCTTTTCATGTGCTTGTTGGCCATATGTATATATTCTTTGAAGAAATGTCTGTTTAAGCCCTTTGCCAATTTTTAATTGAGTTGTTTGTCTTTTTGCAGTTTGTTATTTATACATTCTGTTTATTATTTATATATTCTGTTATCTATTATTATATGTAATAGTTACTTTTATATATTCTATATATAATAAATAATAGTTATTTATATATTCTGGATGCTTGAACCTTATCCTATATGTCATTTGCAAATATTTTCTCCCATTCTGGGGAAATGCATCACTTTCTTGCACAAAAGTTTTTACTTTCATGAAGTCCTATTTTTTTCTTTAATTGCTTATAATTTTGGTGCTATATCTAAAAACCATTGTCAAAACACAAGGTCATGAAGATTTGACTTATGTTTTCCTCAGAACTTTTATGTTTTAGCTCTAGCATTTAGGTCTTTGATCCATTTCGAGTTAATTTTTGGTTGTATTGTAAGGTAGGGGTCCAACTTCAGACTTTTTCATGTGGATATACAATTGTCCCAACACTATTTTTTGAAGAGCCTACTTTTCCTCATCGAATGATTCTGACACCCTGTCAAGAATCATTTGACAGTAGATGTATGGGCTTGTTTCTGAACTCTCAATTTTATTTCATTTGTCTATATGTCTGTCTTTATGCCAGTACCATACTGATTTGATTACTATAGCTTTATGACAAATTTGAAAAAATCAGAAAGTGGGGGTCCTCCAATATTGTTCCTCCTTTTCCATGTTGCTTTGATTATCGGCATGTCTTGCAATTCCATAGGAATTTAGGGTGGCTTTTCTGTTTCTGCAAAAAGGGCTGTTGAAATTTTGATAGAGATCATATTGAGTTTATAGATTGCTTTGTGTAGTATTGTCATTCTATCAATAAATCTTTCAATCCATGAACACAAATAGTTTGCATAATCAAAGAAGGAATTACTTTGATGATTAAGGTCTGTTAAAAAATGCAGATTTTAAGTAGATAAATATCAGGTAGATCGGGGTGGGCCATATTCCAGGCTTGTGAAATCCACTATAAGACCAATTGTAAAGAAGGCAGAGAAGAAAAAGGTAATAGGTAAGAAACTTCTAATTGCATGTTAATTAATTGATCATATGTAATATTTACTATGCCTGGAAAGCATCTCCAAAAGGTATATCCTCTAATGACTGAACGGTACTGATTTCGGTTAGTGCTTTCCTTTGCAACAACATCTCTCCAATATGAAATAAGCTTGTTCTAAAATTTTAAGTTATAACTAATATTTTAAGAAATATTAGACTCGATTATACTTACCAAAGGAACACTAATATTTTCCTTTGTGTTAAATATGCATTTAGACTTTTACTTAAAAAGAAATTAATGTGATCAAACTGATTAATTCCAGTCATCATTGTTGGGTCACACCTAGTACCACAGTCTCTGAAACTTTTGCTTCTGTCTTCCCTTTCATTGCACGGTTGCTAGTCAATGTACTCAGTTGAATTTGGGGGCAGACCATTAGGAGGCTTCACAAAAGCTGTAAAAGTTTCCTTTCCTCAGGTGGCCCTGGCATTCTAGGAGCTCTGGGTCTGCATAATGGCTCATTCTGATAACTGTGGTGAGGATGATCCCAGGGCAAGGTACACTTATGTCCTTGTACATTTAACTTATAATTTGCACATGACTGTACACAACTGGCAGGAAATTACAGACACAGAGGGTCAGGCATTTCCACATATTTTGGTGAGGCGGGGGCGGAAATTCAATCCACAACACCCTGTTTTAATTCGTATTGGACTGTATTAACTATTTTATGTGGGATTGAAAGATTCAGGTTCTTCCATTTCATAGAGCCAATTGTGTCAAAGACTTTATTTTTTCATTAAATCAGAGCATATTTTAGGGTAATGGGCTATGGGGAATTTATGCAAGGCAACAGTTTCTGATGGTTACAGTGGGCATAGTTTTTGTCCTCTATTTTTGTGTTTGGTAACTCTCTCCTAAGAGTATAATAGGTTCCCTTTTAAAATTTAGTGAAGACTCCCAGATATGACTGGTTTCCTAAGCCTGGTGCTGATTAAGGCTATGAAGCTTTGCCAATTGGTGCATATGAACAGATCCTAAAGTTAATTTTAGAACCCTATATTGTAAGGGTACAAAGCCAATTCAGTTCAGTTCAGTCACTCAGGTCATGTCAGCACGCCAGGCCTCCCTGTCCATCACCAACTCCCAGAGTTCACTCAAACTCATGTCCATCGAGTCGGTCATGCCATCCAGCCATCTTATCCTCTGTCGTCCCCTTCTCCTGCCCCCAATCCCTCCCAGCATCAGACTCTTTTCCAATAAGTCAACTCTTTGCATGAGGTGGCCAAAGTATTGGAGTTTCAGCTTTAGCATCAGTCCTTACAATGAACACCCAGGACTGATCTCCTTTAGGATGGACTGGTTGGACCTCCTTGCAGTCCAAGGGACTCTCAAGAGTCTTCTCCAACACCACAGTTCAAAAGCATCAATTCTTCAGCGCTCAGCTTTCTTCACAGTCCAACTCTCACATCCATACATGACCACTGGAAAAACCATAGCCTTGACTAGACAAACCTTTGTTGGCAAAGTAATGTCTCTGCTTTTGAATATGCTATCTAGTTTGGTCATAATTTTCCTTCCAAGGAGTAAGCGTCTTTTAATTTCATGGCTGGAATCACCATCTGCAGTGATTTTGGAGGCCCCAAAAATAAAGTCTGACTCTGTTTCCACTGTTTCCCCATCTATTTCCCATGAAGTGATGGGACCAGATGCCATAATCTTCGTTTTCTGAATGTTGATCTTTAAGCCAACTTTTTCACTCTCCTGTTTCACTTTCATCAAGAGGCTCTTTAGTTCCTTCGTTTTCTGCCATAAGGGTGGTATCATCTGCATATCTGAGGTTATTGATATTTCTCCCAGCAATCTTGATTCCAACTTGTGCTTCTTCCAGCCCAGCGTTTCTCGTGAACAAAAACCAATTAGTATAATTTAATCTTTCGTTGAATAAAAATTCTTTTAGTAAATTTTAGATTTCAAATTGGATAAAACTATGGACCTCTATTTTAATTTTTTGTCCTCCTCACCATCCAATATTTTGTTTTTTGAATAGTTACTAGATACTTCCAGGGTCCACTCTATCCTGATCAACCCCAAATTTGGTTTAGATATCAAGACTGATGATGCCACATATGCATTAAAGCACTAGTGAGGCAATGGCACCCCACTCCAGTACTCTTGCCTGGCAAATCCCACGGACAGAAGAGCTTGGAAGGCTGCAGTCCATGGCGTCGCTGAGGGTCAGACATGACTGAGCGACTTCACTTTCACTTTTCACTTGCATGCATTGGAGAAGGAAATGGCAACCCACTCCAGTGTTCTTGCCTGGAGAATCCCAGGGACGGGGGAGCCTGGTGGGCTGCCGTCTATGGGGTTGCACAGAGTCGAACACGACTGAAGCGACTTAGCAGCAGCAGCAACAACAGGATTACTACTCATGTATTGAGGCTTTCTCAAGAGAACGGGGCAGCCTCCGTAGGCAGATCTGAAAATGGCTTGAGTGAACATGGAAAGAAAATTGACTTTGGGGCTTTATTGGGCCTAGGAGATGGAGCTGGAGTGAGGGATTTTGCTACCACTGGATGAGGCTGGCATGGTTTGAGCTTCTGGCTTGCATCAAAGGAGGGAATATGTGTCCCAAATCTTCTTTAAGATGATATGGTCCATATATACAATGGAATACTACTCAGCAATAAAAAATAATGAAATAATGCCATTTACAGCAATATGGATGGACCTAGAGATTGTCATACTGAGTGAAGTAAGTCAGAAAGAGAAAGACAAATATTGTATATTGCTTGTATGCAGAATATTAAAAAAATGATACAAAGGAACTTATTTACAAAACAGAAACAGACTCACAGACTTAAAGAATGAATTTATGCTTACAAAGGGGGAAGGATAGGGGAGAGATAGACTAAAAGTTTTGGATGGACATGTAAACACTGCTATATTTAAAATAGATAACCAACAAGGACCTACTGTATAGCACAGGAAACTGTTCAATGTTATGTTACAACCTAAATGGGGAAAGAATTTGAAAAAGAATTGATATGTATTTAAAAAAGTTGTAATAAGAGGGAGGAATTGGGAAATATATTCCACAATGAATGCATAATCCATGTACACAAAATGCTAAATAATAACTAATAAAAAATAGACATAAAAAAGGAGGGAATACTCAGGTGCTCTTATCAGCTTGCCCACACATGTAGGAAGAAGGGGAAGGAGTAGTAGCAGGGCTTGAAATCTGTCAGCAAACATTAACACTGAAGTGATATCCTTTACTATCAACATTTTCTTGACGAACTCTGGGATGGGAGCAATTATGACCTTCACTTTACAGATGAAGAAATGTGGCTTAAATTGAATCCTCAATGTGAAGGGATTTGAACATACATTTATTTTATATCAATCAGTGCTTTTGTCTTTGATACAAGGTAAAGTGGGGGAGCATTTGCACTAACAAGTTGATTTCCAAAGCAAGTGAGCAGAGTGTTATTATGTCTGGATTCCTGTAAATTAATGAAAAATGTTGTACTAATTATTTACAGTATACAATTACCCTTTAAATTTCAGGATGTTACTGCTGGTATATGAATCCTTATTCCATTTGGACACAAAGCTCACCTTTACATCAGTGCCTTGCACTACATTAATGAAAATGTCCTGGCCTGAGGGCACATGTTCCTCTCTGCCACCAGCAACGCTGTAGACATAGACCATAGTTGGTGTGTCTGTAGGCTACGGAACTTCATGGTCTTGTGCCTGACTTGGGGCAATGACTCCTTAATCAGGGATTAATGAGCACCATTAGTAACACCAGCAGCAGTGCTTCTGGTCTAGATGCCCAGACTGGCTCGTGTCTAGGTCACAGACAGACCTCAGGATCCTCAGCCCCAGTGAGAACTGGAATTGAGCTCATGCATGGCTGTAAGAGTAGTTGTCCTAGCTCTCTGGGACTATGGCCCATGCTGAGTTATTCCAGCAATGCTTCTCAAAGATGCTAGCAGAACTTTCAGGAATACAAATGGAATGTTGTCTTTTGAGAGAATACAAGTAACTGCATAACCAAGGACTTGACCATCAGCATGACACTGAGACCAGCTTGAGACTCAGGAGCCCTGCCCCTTCTGATACTGTGAGGAGCATGAACTTTGCCTTGCGCCAAGACCTCTTCTTTGGAAATGCGATAAAGAGGAGGGGAACAGTGTCACTGGGGAGGTGAACTTTGAAGGGACTCAATATACAGTATATCCAACTAAGGCTGCATCAGATCATTGTGGCTGAGATGACCACGAAGATGAATGCTAAGGTCATCCGAGCACTCCCTGTGTGCTAGACACTGTTCTGAGCACTTCAGCAGTATCATCTCATTCAATCCTCACAACTCTAAAGGAAGTGTTGTTGTCCTCTTACCTTTACAGGGGGGGAACGTATGGATCAGAGAGTTTAAAGGACGTGTCCAAGGTCCCACAGAACTGGCACTGGAAATTAAACAGCCTGCCTCCTGAGCTTGTACTCTTAACACTACGATGCAGCAACATTTTCCTAATGTGGGCAAATGGTAGTCACTTAACTTTTATCCAGCAGGGCTGGGGTTCATCAAGCCAATTCATTTTGTGATGGCAGCTAAAGATGCTACATTAGCTAAATGTATCTGAATGTTTTACCACGGAGGTTATACTGAGAGGCCACATTTTTCACAGGAGTAACCATTGGTCTGGAAGGGAGAGCAAAAAAGGGGAAGAAAATGACTTTTCCCCTTCTTCCACTACCTTTCTCTAAGTCGCAGGGCCTGATTGGTTAGGCACCAAGAGGAGTCATGGTGACTCACAATGGCTCAGAACACTCTGGTCACGTGCAATGGTAAGATCTGACCATGGCTGCCACCACCTGAGTTTCTCTGTGTTCAGGCCTGAATACACTGAGTTAGAGGTGCTGGAAGACAGGGCAGACCATCACCTATGTTTGAGTACCTTCTGTGTATCTGTTCCCTGGACATTCAGTTCTCTTGTCTTAGGCTCTTTCTTTTTATTTATTTTTTTAAATATTTATGTGGTTGTGTCTGGCCTTAGTTAAAGCAGGCGGGCTCTTCATTGCAGCTCACAGGCTTCTCTAGCTGTGGTGGGTGGGCTTCTCTCTAGTTGTAGCCTGTGGGTTCCAGAGTGCGTTTGCTCAGTAGTTGCGGCATGTGGGTTTAGTTACCCCGCAGTATGTAGGATCTTAATTCCATGACCAGGGATCAAATCCCTGTCCCCTACATTGAAAGGCAGATTCTTAACCACTGGACGGCCAGGGAAGTCCTGGCTCTTCCTTGACTTGAGCAAAATCTCTCTGTTAAAACTTCTCCCATGGGAGGATACAAAAAGTATCCTAACTATGTTCATTGCATTTCAACAGGTCTGCTGGGTAATGTCAGCAATTGTGGTATCAAGATCCAATCATCCAGTGAAAGCTTCAAGGCAATTCAATTCAAGGTAGGATTCTCTACACTTCCTTGATCTCATTGCCAGCCTTGGCAATGAATCTCAAATTGCTGCTTTTTGTTAAATACCAATTCACATAAATGGGATGTTCAATTGTAGAAATATAGTTGTGAGTGGTCAGACTTCTCACGCCATATTACCTTGTGAGTCTCTGATATAGAAAAACTATATAGTTAATGTTAAAAGTATGTGACCCATGGGGATATCGTCTCAAAGTAGGACATAGATTTCTACAGGATGTTTTTATTAACAGTGAAGACTGGGCTTTGTGTTTTTTACAGTGCTACTGTTTAAGGAACTAAAATGACTATTATGAGGAAATGTGACTTGGCCCCACACTGGCTGCCCTGCTCAGTCTCACATGACAACTGAGAAAACCGAGATATGGATGCCTGGACGAGGGACCCAGGCCATGTGCCCCCTTCCTTGAGTGGCAGGGAAGGCTCGGCCATCCGGGTTTCCTCTCGCTCATGTAGGACCATGTAAAGGCACTAGGATACTGTTTTCAATGTTCAGAACAAATAGAGGGATGGGAATTGTTTCCTCGTCTTCCACAAGGATCAAGAGAAGGCAAACTGAACGGGTAGAAGGCTGGGGCCCTTATGCCAAACAAATTGGGTTCACTTCCTGGTTCTGCCACATACCAGCTGTATGACCTTGGGCCAATTACATGCTTTTCCTGTACCTCAGTGCCCTCTTCTGGGTAAGTGGGCATGACAATGGACCCACCAAAGCTGTTATGACATTACATGAGCCAGAGTATGTTAAGCCCTTTGGAGAAGTGCCTAGCAGACAGACACCCTGAGCAGAGGTCTGCTGCTGCTGTTCTTATCAGGAATGTATTCCTCATAAAATGGAAGCCTGAGACTGGAGAATGCATATCATCACCTTCTCTTTCTCTCCTGAATGAGAACCTCTTAAAGCCACAGACTGGTAGAGAGTCTTCCCTGGCAAAGTCTGTGCCCTTGCCTTGAACTCTAGTTACAGGCTGGTTCACTGTTTGTTTGGGGTTTTGATATCTTTCTTCTGAGCCCCAGTGCTCTTTTCTTGGAGAAAAGAGGCTGAATCTGGGTCAACCTGCCTTGAGGTTTGCACCTCTCTGTGTCTCAAATGTATGCTTCTAGGAATCTTTTTCTATTTAAATAGTTTTATAGAATTGACTCACGTTTTTAGACTCTTGTTGTAGAAAATACAAGAATTACATCTACAGAGATCAACTAATAATCCATCTCTCCACCCCTTTTCTGTATTCCCCCATCTTACACTCCTACCCCAGAAGAACCGCCATTTGCTTGCTGTAAACATTTCTGATTTTATTCTTTGCATTTACTTTTATCAATAGAGATGACTCTGAAGAAATACAAATGTGATACTAAGACACATATTGTTTTTCAAGTTTCTTTCTTCAACTATCATTTCTTGGATATTATTTCCAGGTCAATACATAGAGGACCCCTTCACCATTTTCAATAGCTGCATTTTATATCATATTATTGATATACTATAATTTATTTACATAAGGAAATTAGAAAAATTGCCTTTGTCTTAAGTGGGTGTCTCTTTGGAATAACAAGTCATTCACCCAGATATTTTATAAAAACTATTGGATATAAGTTAAATACATAAAAGAAGATATGTGCTCCAACAATAAAATATGAAATAGCAGAAATGATGTGTCCATTTCACATTGACTACAAAACGCACATGAATATCATTTTTAAAACTAGAGAGAAATGTGCTTGAAGATTTTTGTTTTCTGTTTTAAGACTAAAAAGACCATTTCTTGCATGACAGGAAAATTAATTACTGCCATCCTATCAGTTCTTCCCAAAATACATCTTTGAATTCAGTGCAAGCACAGTCATGAACCTCAACAGGATTTTGCCATGAAATGAACAGATTGTTCAATCAAATAAAAGAGCATCAATGTGAAAGCTTCCTAGGTGTCTCAGTGGTAAAGAATCCTCTTGCACATTTGATCCCTGAGTCAGGAAGATCCCCTGGAGGAGGAAATGGCAACCCACCCCAGTATTCTTGCCTGGAGAATCCCATGGACAGAGGAGCCTGGCGGACTACAGTCCATGGGGTCACAAAGAGTTAACATAACTGAGCAACTAAACAACATGTGGAAACAGCCATGATTGTGAGCTGTTTCAAGATGTGAAAATCTATACTATAGATTTAGCGACTAAAACAAGAATCAAAAATATGTCAATGGAACAGAACAGAGATTCTCAACACAGACTCATGTATATGACAGCATGAAGGAAATGATAAGGTTGACATTTCAAATTATACTATGCCCCAAAGCAATATCTTATGACCACTTGCTGAAAGCAAGTGTGTGTGGTGGGGAGGTGGCAGGGGTGTGGGGCAAGAAGTCCCTCAGTCCACTGGATTAAGTGGGTTTCCTCATCTTTTTCAGGCCCTCTCAGCTGTGCTCTCTTCTGAAAGCTGTCTGTGGAATCAACCAGTCATGGATAAAAGAACCTCTAAAGTCAGTCCTAACACACCCATACCAATCATCAGAAGGCTGGCAGATAAATACCTAAAACCCACCCTGGCTTCCAAAAACATAATGAGTTTTGTACTTGGTAGGCAACTGGGGAGGCACAGAAATTATCTGGATTTGTCCAAATGGCTGTGGATGCCGACACAAGCTGCACCAGGGTGGAGTTGGCCATTGCCAAAAAGTCATATAACCTACCTGCTTATGCCTGTCCATAATCTTGGAAAATGCAAAAAAAAAGTAAAATAACAAAATCCTCCCTTGTTTCACTGGCTAAAATGAAAGATGCCTGTCAGTCCTTCTAGTTTGATATGTTTTTATGTTGATATAATTTTCCTGAGTTACACTGGAGAGGAAATTCTATTCATTATAACAGTCTTTGCAGGGGCTCTCAGACACAGTGGAGATGGTGAGATCACACTTCCTATCAGATTTCTTTCAGCTTTAATCTGAAAAAAAATCAAGGGAATAGTTGGATAGTTCTAGGTCACTCAGGGACCCAAGACTCCTGTCCCCTAGGAAAGACATTCACTGCCATTCACTGCCAAGGAAGAGCACTGCTTCTCAGCTGGGCCTGAAACTGCCCTCCCCACTCCCCCAAGACCCACTCTGCTGCTGGGAGGCACCAGCAAAAGGAATCAGGCCACGAAGAGCCCAGGCCCAGGAAATACTCCCCAGCCCCACTGGTCCGTGCCTCTTGCCTCCAGAAGCTCCCCACATAGCAAGCATTCCTGTCTCTGGAGGCAGCAGGGGGAATCCTTTCCCTTACCTAGAATCCCAAGGTGGCCTGGCCTGGGAAAACTGCTTCCATTTCCCAGGCAGCATCCCCAGGAACTCAAGGAAGCCCCAGTAGCCTGCAATAAACCAAGCAAGGCAAAGGCCCCATGAAGGCTCAGAAAATCACGCTGTCCACACAACCACAGCCCAGGACCTGCTCTCCAAACCCAAACAGGGAGACTACCTACTACACTACCAAGCTTCCACAGAATCCAGTGTCTCCTAACATGACACCAAAAGTCCAAGACACAATGGAAAATTACCCTTCATACAAAGAAGCAGGAGATTCACAACTTGAATGACAAAAGACAACCAAGTGACACTAACTCCAAAATGAATTAGGTATCAGAATCATCTGACTGTGATTTTAAGCAACAACCATAAAAATAATTTAACAAACAATTAAATGTTCATACCAGCTTATTTGGGGCTTCCCAGGTGGTGCTAGTGGTAAAGAACCTGTCTGCCAATGCAGGAGACATAAAAGACGAGGGTTTGATCCCTGGGTTGGGAAGATCCCCTGGAGAAGGGCATAACAACCCACTCTAGTATTCTTGCCTGGAGAATCCCCATGGACAGAGGAGCTTGGTGGGCTACAGTCCATGGGGTCACAGAGTTGGACACGAATGAAGTAACTTAGCACACACACACGTACCAGCTTGTTTGTAATAGCCAAAAGCTGGAAATCACCCCCAGGTCCTTCAGTGGGTGAGTGGTTCAACAAACTGTGATACATACATATCATAGCATGCTACTCAGCAATAAAAAGGAACAGATATTGTTACACAGAAGGATTTAGATAAATCTCTGGAGAATTACGGTGAATGGGGAAAAAGCCATCTCAAAAGGTTACAAACTATGATTCAATTTATAAAACATTCTTAAAATGACAAACTTCTAGAAAAGAGTGGTTGCCAGAGGTGAGGGGTTTGGGAGTGGGTAGGAGACGGGTGGATGGGAAGGACAAGATGAGGGTGAGTCTATGAAAGAAAAGCAGGAGGGCCCTTGCAGTGATGAACTAATTGTTCTGTATCCCGACTGTATTCATGTCAATATTCTGGGTGTACCTTGCACTGCAGTTTTGCAAGGTATTACCACTAGGGCTTCCAGGTGGCTCAGATGGTAAAGAATCTGCCTGCAATGTGGGAGACCTGGGTTCAATCCCTGGGTTGGGAATATCCCCTGGAGGAGGAAATGGCTACCCACTCCAGTAGTCTTGCCTGGAGAATCCCATGGACAGAGGAGGCTGGCAGGTTACAGTCCACTAGGCTGCAAAGAGTTTGACATGACTGAGTGATTTTCACTTCACACCACTAGGGAAATGAGGGAAAGGGGAAAGAGACACCTCTATTTCTTTCAACTGCCTGTCAATCTACAGTAACATCAAAATGAAAAGTTTAATTTAAAAGAGGGACTCGAAGACATGCTCCTCCCTTCCAGAAAGACCCCAAACCACCATTTCTGAGGTCTTTCACTCCACACTCACTCCACCTTGACTTCAGAAACTCTCTCTTGTTAGCAGCCATGCTCCATCCTGCCCGTCAGTGAGGCCATTCCCCAGCCCTGACTGCTGACCTTAATACAACACCTAACAACTTCCTTTGTTTGTTTGTTGGGGGGAGGGCGGGGTCTCGAGATGTTGCCCAGGCTGGAGGGCAGTGGCTACTCACAGGCACAGTGTGGTACTGATCAGCAGGGCAATTTTGACCTGCTCCATTTCAGACCCGGGCTGCTTCACCCTTCCATAGGCCACCTGGTGGTCCCCTGCTGCTGGGATGTTCCTTGTGGACGATCACAGAGTGCCCTGGATCCCAGAAGTCCTGAGCTCAAGAGGATCTCCTGTGTCAGCCTCAGGAGCAGCAGGGTGTGCCATAAGCAGAAATCGCACCAGGCCTGCTCAGTTTTAAGCATCAACTATGTGATCCAAATGTACACGCTGCTGCTGCTGCTAAGTCACTTCAGTCGTGTCCGACTCTGTGAGACCCCAGAGATGGCAGCCCACCAGGCTCCCCCGTCCCTGGGATTCTCCAGGCAAGAACACTGGAGTGGGTTGCCATTTCCTTCTCCAATGTACACACTGGTCTCCCTTAAATCCTCAAAATCCCAGATGCCATTTTACCAAAAGGGAATTGAGGCCCAAAGAGGAAAGTGATTTGCCCCAAGTCACGTTGCCACTGAGCAACAGGCAGAGCCAGGATCCAAACCCCTCTGATCCAAGATGACACTGACTATTTGCAGCAGTGACCTGCCTCCCTGTGAAGACAGGCACTCTACACTGTTCCTCTGTGTGCTTGGGTTGGGGGTGGAATCTGGAGGATGAAAGTTCCAGACTACACTACAAAGTCACTTGCCCATGTCGTTCTACTCAGGAGACTGTTGAGGGGAAGTAAGACATTGTGATGTCCCAGTCAGGGCTACCGAAGCCCACATAAAACATCTCTTTCTTGGTCACCTCTTCCCTCATTCTCGAAAGCTCTGTCTGCATGCATTTTAAAAGAGTCACAGCTTCTTGGCAAGTTTATCAGATGGTGCAGAAGCTGCATGTACACCCTGCTGTGGGTCTCCTGGGACAGGATGGTCAGGAACTGCTCCATCACCAGCAGCTTCAGGACTTGCTCCATGCTCTTCTCCAGCCAAAGGCACACATCCATGGCAAAGCTCAAGGAGCTGCCTGAGTGATTCCAGGGACCAGCAGCAGAATCCACAGAAGCGCAGATGAGAGGCCCTGGAGCTGGGCCTCCTTTGGCTCTAGCTGCAGAAACTACTCTGGTTTCACAATGAGGTTTCAGCACAAAGTGGTTTCACCACTTTTTGCTCTTGGGAGTTGGGGTCAAACGCAGACTATCTTGGCCTGCAAACCATCCAAAACAGCTGGTGAAGGCACCTGGCGCCCCATGCAACAATACACAAAATCTGCAGGAGTCAGCGTATCCCTGGTGCCAAGTCCCAGTCCATGAGCCCAACTCCAGCTCAGACAGAGCTGTTTGAAGTGCTTTGGCCTCTGTGGGTTCGGGATGGTGGGGTGCCTGCCTCGTCTAGCTTCCACCAGCGCCTCTGGGAGGCACAGTTGCTGGCAGCTCTTTCCTCTCTGTCTTGGACCAACACCAAAGTTTGGCGTCCAAAGATACACACACACACACACACACACACACACACACATACACACACATCCCTAGCCCAGGTCAAATGTGAGGACACACACACAAACTTGCTCGGGCCAAATGTGAGGACTACATCTTCCGGATGACATCATTGCCTCTGGCCTGGCCAAAACACCGCTGACCACCCAGAAGTGAAAATTTGATTCCGGAGGCGGGAACAGCGAATGACCAATTGGAAGACAAGAGGAGGGGCCATGTTGGCGACCTAAAGATCCAAGAGCTCTCTGGTGGCGGCCGAAATCAGAGAGGCGTATCAGTCCTGAATATTCATTGGAAAGACTGATGCTGAAGTTGAAACTCCAATACTTTGGCCACCTGATGCGAAGAACTGACTCATTTGAAAAGACTGGGAAAGATTGAAGGCGGGAGGAAAAGGGGACGACAGAGGATGAGATGGTTGGATGGCATCACCGACTCAATGCACATGAGTTTGAGTAAACTCCGGCAGTTGGTGATGGACAGGGAGGCCTGGCGTGCTACAGTCCATGGGGTCGCAGAGTCGGACACGACTGAGCGACTGAACAGAACTGAATTGAGCTTCGTCAAATCCTAGTTCTTTAAGAGGACAATACAAAGATAGCTCAAGGGCACTATGATGCGGAAGGGAAAGATCAGGGTCATTATCCCCAGGAAAGCTTATTAAAATGCGAATCCTCCAGCTCACGCGAGATCCAATGCGTACGGGTGTCGGGGGAGAGCCCAGAAAGCTGAATTTTTAACAGGTCCTCACAAGAAATTCTTCCTAAAAAGAGGTTTGAAAAACATTGATCCAGTCATAACAGATTTCAGGAAGTCCCCAGCCGCTCCAGTTACTCTAGGGCTGATGGGAGAGAAGCCAGCGCTAGGATCTAGAACAGCGGCATGCCCCACCCAATCCCCAGGAATTTACAGGCGTTTAAGACCGGAAATGGGATCGCTTCCAAAAGCGGCCTCAGGACCGAGGGAGGCCAAGGAAAATCCCAGCCTCTCCCGCGTCAGCATCCTTAGAGACTGAGATCGCTGGGCGAGTGTTGTGGAGCCTGCCGGGAGTTGTAGTCCGCAGCGCGGCCGCGCGCCTGCGCCATAGGCAGCTGGACCCGGTGAGCCTGGGAGAGCCGCGGGCGCTGAGGCGGTGAGTCCCGGAGCGGCCAGAGGGCGTGGCCGTCCCTGGGGCGCGGGCGCGGGGAGCCGGGCTCCCATCTCGCTCGGTCTGAGCTAACCCGCCGTCTCCAGTCCCGATCGGGCGGCGGGCGTGGGAAGGAGCGACAGGCGGAGGGCCCATGTCCGGCCCGCGTCCCCGCCGCCGTCCCCTGCGACCCGCCGGGCCTTCGCGGGCTTCTCCCGGGCGGGGAGCGCAACATCCTCCCCGGGGAGCACGCTGCGGCCGCGCCGCACCGCGGGTACCCGATTTTCAACCTGCATTTTAGCTTGTCCCCCGATCCTTTTCCCGAGTGCCCTCTCTTTACACCCTTATTCATCCATGGGCCTTGTGGGCCCGGGTTCGCTCTGGCGGGTTTGGGGAGGAGCCATCCGCCCCGGGATGGAGTGAAGTTTTTCTCCGGAGGGGCCGACGCGGGGGAAACCCGGAGGGTCAGTTCCCTGGTCGACGTGGTGTAAGGTTTGGGACCGTCGAGGGAGGGCTGCCCGGTTGCGAGGCTGGAGCACGTTCAAGGCACGTCCCTGGATGCTCCCCAGAGACATTTAGGTGCCTTGGCAGGGTGGAGGTTAAACAGAAGCTTCCTAGGAAATGACCTTTCCTGAGCACTTCCTCTGTGCCACGGATGCTGCTGTTCCCTGCAGTGGGCTCTGCCGAGGGAACTTCTAGGAAAGAGGTGCTGTGATTATCTCATGTTAACGACAGAAGCCCTGGGTGTCAGCATCACACGGCTAGCAGGTTATCACTAGATGGGTCTGACACCAAAACCCAGACTACCATCAAGATAAAGGTGAGATGGGGACTGTGTCCATTTGGGATGATTGGCTGGAATCATGAGTATTTTTTCCTTGTCCCACTCCAAGAAGGAGGACAGGTACATGAGGTGTCCCCAAAAATACAGGCAAAGAAGAGCCACAGTGCCCGGGTGGGTACTAGGGTTGACATCTGTGGAGACATGGATGTGAGGGCCTCTGTGACCTCAGAGATTTCACTGAGAACGTTTGGATGTTTTTAGACTTTAGCATTCGGAGAAGGCAATGGCAACCCACTCCAGTACTCTTGCCTGGCAAATCCCATGGACAGAGGAGCCTGGTAGGCTGTAGTCCATGGGGTCGCTGAGGGTTGGACATTACTGAGTGACTTCACTTTCACTTTTCACTTTCATGCATTGGAGAATGAAATGGCAACCCACTCCAGTGTTCTTGCCTGGAGAATCCCAGGGACGGGGGAGTCTGGTGGGCTGCCGTCTCGGGTCGCACAGAGTCGGACACGACTGAAGCGACTTAGCAGCAGCAGCAGCAGACTTTAGCATTGCAGTAGCAGGTCGATTCCAAACTCCTCGCCACTCCCCTCTGGCATTTACCATGTGACTTGGAGCAAGTTATTCAGTCCTCCTCATCCTTACCTCAGTCTCTCACCTGTGTTCAGGACACGGTACTAGAGCCCACTTCCTGATGTTGAGTAAGGGCTAAATGAACCAATATAGGTGGGAGGCGTAGAACAGTTCCTGGCACAAGGCGTGAGAAATGTCCTTGGTTATTAATGCAGACCTGATTCCTGCTGGCCTGCCCTGTTGCCATCTATTTTTCTCATGAGAAAGTCACTTAGAATGCTGTTTCAGGGTGAGGGTCATGGTGATGTTGGCTGAACTACAGGTGACCCCTAGCGGGGAGGAATAAGGGATTGGTGGTTTACTGTCTTTGCAAGGCATAAGTCTAGCTAAGATCCCCATGGTTGAAGATGACTAAAGGCTCCTCAAAGGTAGATAAACTTTTAGGGTTCTTCACCATTGTAAATATTGCTTGCCATTTCTTCTGTGGCCTAGCTGTATTCAAAATCACAAGACAGTGGGACTTAGGTTGGAAGTGGGTTCAGAAGCCACTAAATCTGTAGGGGTTCGTTTAAGGGAAGGGTTTCTTTGCTTTAGGTCCATGGAATCCTAGAGCAGAGCTGTCCAATAGAACTTTCTGCAGAGATGTCTCTCCTTTTCTAAAAAAATTTTATTGGGGTATAGTTGATTTACATTGTTGTGTTAGTTTCAGGTGTACAGCAAAATGGATCAGTTCTACATATATTCACTCTTTTTTAGAGTCTTTCCCCATATAGGCCATTACAGAGTATTGAGTAGAGTTCCCTATACAGTAGGTACTTATTAGTTATCTGTTCTGTATATAGTGTGTGTATGTCAATCTCAATGTTCCAATTTATCCCTCCCCCCTTACCCCCTCATAACCATAAGTTTACTTTCTACATCTGTAACTTTTTGTTTTGTTGATAAGTCATTTGTATCATTTTTTAAGATTCTGCACATTTGATATCATATGATATTTGTCTTTCTGTGTCTGACTTACTTCACTCAGTATGACAATCTGCAAATCCATACATATTGCTGCAAATGGCAATATTTCATCCTTTTTATGGCTAAGTAATATTCCATTGCATATATGTACCACACAGAGATGTCACTTGAGCACTTGAAATGTGGCTAGTATGAATGAGAAATTGAATTTTTAGTGTAATTAATTTAAACATCCATGTAGGCCTGCTTTTTTCTATTGAAAGTGAAAGTGTGAAAGTCACTCAGTCGTGTCCAGCTGTTTGCAACCCCATGGATTATACAGTCCATGGAATTCTCCAGGAAAGAATACTGGAGTGGGTAACCTTTCCCTTCTCCAGGGGATCTTCTCAACCCAGGGATAGAACCCAGATCTCCCACATTGCAGGCAGATTCTTTACCAGCTGAGCCACAAGGGAAGCCCAAGAATACTGGAGTGGGTAGCCTATCCTTTCTCCATTGGATCTTCCTGACACAGGAATTGAACCGGGGTCTCCTGCATTGCAAGCAGATTCTTTACCAACTGAGCTATCAGGGAAGCCCACTTTTTCTGTTGAGGTGTGGTTAATTTACAATGTTGTGTTATAGGATATTACAAGATATTGAGTATAGTTCCCTGTGCTATACAGTAAGTCCTTGTTGTTTACCTACTTTATATATAGTAATGTATATATGTTAATCCCAGACTCCTAATTTATCTCTCCCCCCAACTCACATGGGACTATTGAATACCAGATTGGAGAGTATATTTCTAGAGAATCCATAGATGGTCTTGAAGATTTTATAGCCTTATTGAAATTAAATGCAGAATTTCACGTGATGTGTATTTTTCTAGAAGAGAGTTTATGGCTTTCATCAGATTCTCAATCCCTTCCCGCCCAAGATTGATTTGCTTCCTTAGGGCTTTGGAGAAAAGTAAGCAAGTTAAGGGAGGTAAATCTGCCCCCTGGTAACCACTTCTGTTTCTCTTTTCTCATTTTGTCCCGACCTCAGCGTATACATAGGTGGCTCCACCCGGAGGATAACAGAAGTAAAGAAATTTGAATCTGCCACTTCAAGTTCCATATAAATTGCACATTTCTGGAAGAGGGCAATGGCTGTGGCCCTGGGTTGTGCAATCCAGGCCTCCTTGAATCAGGGCTCGGTGTTTCAAGAGTATGATACTGACTGTGAGGTCTTCCGCCAGCGCTTCCGGCAGTTCCAGTACAAAGAAGCAGCTGGGCCTCATGAAGCTTTCAACAAACTCTGGGAGCTCTGCTGTCAATGGCTGAAGCCAAAGATGCGTTCTAAGGAGCAAATCTTGGAGCTGCTGGTATTGGAGCAATTCCTAACGATTCTCCCCACAGAGATAGAGACTTGGGTGAGGGAACATTGCCCAGAGAACAGAGAAAGAGTTGTGTCACTGATAGAAGACTTACAGAGAGAACTTGAGATACCAGAGCAGCAGGTGAGAAAAGAGGTTGGGATCTTGGTAATTAGACCCAAAGAAGTAACAAGGCAGCTGGGACTGGATCAGACCTTCTGACTGGTACCACAGGATTTCCCTGCTGGAGCTTTCCAATTTTTCCTTCTACTGGAATCAGCATAGGTTCCAGACAGTCTCAACTATTAAACCCAACTCCACTTCTATAACAAATATTTGGTAATGTCCCCTTTACTATCCTAAAATGAAATTTATGAATAATATAAATTACATATACAAAATTAGGGAAAAAATCAATATAATAAGTGCCCTGTGGGCCAAATATTACACAAAGCCTATTTTTATACAACCCACGAAATAGTCATAGTTATTACCTTTTTGAAGGATGGTTAAAAAAAGAAGAGACAACAAACCAGTACTGCAGTACTACCCACAAAGCCTAAAATATTTACTGTCTCTTGACAAGTAAATATTGCCAACCCTGAGTTGAGTAGTCTAGAAGGAATATAAAGGAAAAGGATTGTGATTTCTTATGAACTAATAAGCATTTCATTGTGCATGTATTTGGGCTTGACTGTACCAAAACTTTATGGAATTGTCATTTGCTTGAATCTATGCATAGATACACTGGGGATATGACAGCCAGAACTTCTGAGTGATATGGTACACTCAGATATTACGAGTGGTGTTGCTGCTGGTCATATGATTTCTCAAAGTGACAAACAACTCTTGGTCAATTGGAACAATAAGTAGTATAGTCTTTCTTTGATTGCCAAAGTAATGCTTTTCTAGAAAATCTAAGTCATGCTAAAATATGCAAAAATATTTTGTGTTTATATAACCAACAGGGTGAGATCCTTGACAGGTTCTTTTTACCCACGTGAGTGTTTGAGGGAACGTTGCTAAATGGTTTGGGAAGTGGAACAATTCTTCCTTGTGAATTATATAGAATCCCATCTCTGGCTTAGAACATTCTGATAGCCATCACCTACCATCCTAGGCAAAATGCCCCATAGAGGTGGTGGCATTAGTCTCTGTTCAGAACCATCGAGTGAAACCCATAGCTGAGCAGAGGCAGAATCTTTGGGAGAAGGCAGGAAGTACTTGTGGGTGGGCATTAGGGGCACTCCAGCAGGGGATGTCGATGGGGCTCTGTAGTTAGCCTGCCTGAGCAGGAGTCATCCAAGGTTCCCTGGTCCCTAGGATAGGATGAATTTATGGTTTCCCTTTCTCTGTCTTTCTGGTTTAGCTTAGCATATAGGATTTTATCTTTGTATGGTCTAATCATGCACCACCCAGCACAGTACCCAGCACAGTGGCTCTTAAGCACTTGTAATGTGGCTGTTCCAAAGTGAAATATGCTGTAAGTGTAACATACACAGCACATTCTGAAAACTTAATATGAAACAAGAGTAGGTGAAATATCTCACTAACAATTGTTTATACTGATTACATTCTGAAATTATGATAATTTAGATACATTGGGTTAAATACTGTATGTTGTTAAGATTAATTTTATTTCCTTTTTTGTTTCATATGGCCTCTGGTAAATTTAAAAGGACATGGGTAGCTTGCATTATATTGCTACTGGGCAGGGCTGCTCTGGACTTTTAGTGATGGTTCTGGCATTTCCTCCAGCTCGATAGGCAAGAAATGCTCTTGGAAGAACTGGCACCAGTGGGAATGGCACACATACCACCAAACATCCACCTGGAGTCACCCCCACTCCAAGTAATGGGACCTGCCCCAGAAGTCCCAGTGGCAGAGGCATGGATCCCACAAGCCGGGCCACAGGAGCTGAGCTTCAGTGCTGCTGGGGAAGGCCAGCCCTTTCTCGACCCTGGTAAGGCAAGGGTTTGCTTTCCTTTCTTTGGTTTCTGTTTGAGAGCTCAAGAGCTCTCTAGGGTTGGGGAATGCCTGATGGAAATGGGCCACTCTGATCAAGAGTAGAAGGAGGAAATATCTCTCTGGGAATAGCTGGTCACAAAGCACCTTAGATCGAGTGGGATTGAAAATCCCTTAAGCTAATGACCCTGCTCAGGAAGCCTATTTTTCTCTTTTCAATTTTGTTTTTATCATGATAAAATACAACCTAAGATTTACAACCTCAACCATTTTTATGTGTACAGGTCAGAGGTATTAATACATTTGTAATTTGTGGAGCTATTCCAACATCCATCTCCGTAACTTTTTTATCTTGTAAAATTGAAACTCTATACCCATTTATACAACTTCTCATTTCTACATTCCACACCCTGCCCCCACCCCATCACCAGCTCCTGGTTACCACCATTCAACTTTCTGTTTTAATGAATTTGACTACTCTGTGTACCTCAATGTAAAATAATGCAGTGCTTGTCTTTTCGTGACTGGCTTATTTCACTTAGCACAATGTGCTCAGGGTTCATTCATGTTGTAGCATATATCAGAATTTCCATCCCTTTAAAGGCTGAATAATAATCCCTTGTATGTATATATCACATTTAGCGTATCCATTTTCCATAAATGTGTACTTGGGTTGCTTTCTATATTTTCAGTTCAGTTCAGTCGCTCAGTCGTGTCTGACTCTTTGCGACTTCATGGACTGCAGCACACCAGGCTTCCTGTCCTTCACCATCTTTCAGAACTTGCTCAAACTCATGTCCATTGAGTCAGTGATGCCATCCAACCATCTCATTCTCTTTTGCTCCTTTCTTCTCCTGCCTTCAATCTTTTCCAGTATCAGGGTTTTTCTAATGAGTCAGCTCTTCACATCAGGTGGCCAAAGTATTGGAGCATCAGCTTCAGCATCAGTCTTTCCAATGAATAGTCAGGATTGATTTCCTTTAGGAGTGACTGGTTTGATCTCTTTGCAGTCCAAGGGACTCTCAAGAGTCTTCTACACCACAGTTCAAAATCATCAGTTCTTTGGTGCTCAGCTTTCTTTATGGTCCAACTCTCACATCCATACATGACTCCTGAAAAAACCATAGCTCTGACTATATGGGCCTTTGTTGGCAAAGTAATGTCTGCTTTTTAAGATGCTGTCTAGGTTTGTCATAGCTTTTCTTCCAAGGAGCACGTGTCTTTTAATTTCATGGCTGTAGTCACTAGACAATGGGAACTCAGGTCAGAAGGGTGGGGGACAGGTCAAGGGGAATGGTTAGTGCCTCCACTGACATGGGCTTTGAGCATAGGTTGGGGAATACAAACTGGTGATAGTGTCAGAAGCAGGGCTCTGAGAGTCCAGGAGGAGGAGACTGACTGCACCAGAGGCATAAGGATCTGTGTGTTATGCAAAGATAATGGAGGTGGGTAGGGGTGGAGTTGCTATATAATTAAAAATTGCATGAAGTTAACATTCAGGAAGAAGCTCAAGTTTGAGCGCACATTTCCTGTCTGCATCCAGGGTATGGTGTAAGGTGTAAAGTTAGGTTATTGAGATTTTTCTTCCTTTTTAATATAGGCATTCAAAGCTATAAATTTCCCTCTAACTAAGCACTGGTTTTACCTCCCAAAGTTTTCATTTTCATTTACCTCAGAGTATTTCTAATTTCCCTTTTGATTTCTTCTTTGACTGATGGGTTACTTAGGAATGTGTTGTTCAATTTCTTTATATTTGTGACATTCCCAATTTTCTTTCTGTTACTTATTTATAATGTCATTTTAGTGGGGGAATGTACTTTGTAATTGTGATCCTTTAACATTTTTGAACATTTGTTTTATGGTATAGCATCTCGACTGTCCTGTAGAATTTTCTCTGAACCTAAGAAGCATGTATATTCTGGTGTTGTTCGCTGTGGAGTGTTATCTGTAAATGTCTGTGATGTTTAGCTGGTCTCTGGTATTTTTAAGTCTTTTATTGTTGATATTCTGCCTAAAATTTTCTATCTAGTAGTGCAAAGAGGTGTTGAAGTCCACAACTATTGTTATCAATTGTCTATTTCTTTTTACATTTTTTTCTTCATATATTTTTCACTGTGTTATTTAAGTGCACATATGTTTATAATTGTTACATCTTCCTAGTGGATTGATCCTGTTATCATTATGAAGTGATTCTCTTGTTCTACTATCTATTTTGTCTGATATTAATATAGTCATTCTGGCTGTCTTATGGTTGCTTGCTGCTTGCATGACATATCTTCTTCTGTTCGTTTACATTCAGTCTGTTTGTATCTTTGAATCTGAAGTGTGTTTCCTTGGACAGCATATAGTTGGATTTTTAAAATCCAGTCTGATGATCTCTGCCTTTTGATTGAGTTGTTTAATTCATACCATTTAATCTTATCTTTGATATGGTTGGATTTATATCTGCTATTTTAGTTTTCATTTTTGGATAGGTCTCATATCTTTTTTGTCCCTCTATCTGTCATCTACTGCTTTCTTTGACACCAAGTAAATATTTTAAATGTAACATTTTACTGACTTTAATGAATTTTCACAATTTTTAAAGTTATTTCCTTAGTGGTTACTCTAGAGTTAACATGTACATCTTGACTTATAATCAGCTTCAGATTTATATTGACTTAATGTCAGTGAGATGTAGAAATATTTCTCGTATGTAACTCTATTCCATTTTACCCCTTCTGGGGGTATTAAAAATAGATGTTTCTTAATTTTCTAGACTTTAAATGTTTCTTGTGTTATTTTTAAGAATTTTCACCAGTTAAACTGGGAAATAGGTCTAAGAGCTCCTCATGGTATCATACTAGAAGTCTGTCTCCCTTCCTACATTTAGGTTATACGTCAGTATTTCACATGTAGGCCTTTGCTACTCTCTCTGCTTATTTCAAGTTTCAGTTTGCTTCCATTTTTAATACATAATGGCAGCTTTCCTTTGACCTGTGACCTCCAGTGTATTTGATCTTGGTCTCATTGCCCTGTCATCCTATTCTTAGCTTTGAAACCCAAACAAAAACAATATAGTGAATTTAAACAGAATTTTATATGAAGCACATATTTGTTTCTTAATCTTAAAAGATCTTTTTTTCCCATGAAAATATAAAATAAGATATTTTAGTCCACTTCCTATGTTTTGATATAATGGTTAAAATTCATCAAATTAACCTGCTAATATTATGTTAATGGTGCTAATATTTAAACATCATGCTGCATTTCTGTCTAAAATGAGCTACTTCCAACCCACACTTGATGATGGACCAGTTAACTTGGGCAGAGCAGAGAAGGCAAGGAAGGGATATGGAGAGAGACTGTGAGCCAGAGAGGCTCTCAGTAAGGAGAAGGTAATAGGGCACAGTGAGGGGGGCACTGAATGGAGAAATTTCTTTGGTTGTTCTTAGCCTGACAGTGTGGAGAAGGCAATGGCAGTCCATTCCAGTACTCTTGCCTGGAGAATCCCATGGACGGAGGAGCCTGGTAGGCTGCAGTCCATGGGGTTGCTAAGAGTCAGACATGACTGAGCAACTTCACTTTCACTTTTCACTTTCCTGCATTGGAGAAGGAAATGGCAACCCACGCTGGCAACCCACTCCAGGCAAGAACACTCAGTGTTCTTGCCTGGAGAATCCCAGGGACGGGGGAGCCTGGTGGGCTGCCGTCTCTGGGGTCGCACAGAGTCGGACATGACTGAAGCGACTTAGCAGCAGCAGCCTGACCGTGAGAAACACTCTTTAATGGTTACTTGGGGTAATTTCAGGAGAATCAGTCCACTTCCAGATTTCAGCTGAAGCAAACAGAAACTGCTTTTCTGGTTGTCAGCCCAGTCAATTTCCATTATAATTTGGAAATCTCAATTGAAATTATTCCAATAAGCAGTTGCATAACTTCTGGCTTTACCTCTCTTCATGTAGTACTCAATATCAGCATCTCTCAGTTTCAATGCCAACTTTATGAAGATTTATTTCATATTTTGGCTCTAACCTAGGGTCTTCCCTGGTGGCTCAGTTGGTAAAGAGTCTGCCCACAGTGTGGGAGACCTAGGTTCAATCCCTGGGTTGAGAAGATCTCCTGGAGAAGGAAATGGCAACCCACTTCAGTATTCTTGCCTGGAGAAGTCCATGGACAGAAGAGCCTGTTGGGCTACTGTCCATGGGGTCACAAAGGGTCAGACACAACTGAGTGACTAACACTTTCACTTCACTTTCTTGGCTCTAACCTAAATAAATCTATTATGAAAATAGATAAAGTAGCAATTTAGTGTATTGATTTCAGCGCAGAATTGATTCACTCCCTTCCATAGGTTAGAGGAAGAGTGCCTTAAGTTGAACACAAAGGTTGTTCTCTCATTTTTTGCTCTTATCTTTTAAAAAAAAGACTCTTGCAAGAGATTCCAGGTGATGTAATAGTAATTGAGGAGGAAGTGAATATTAAGCAGCCACATGTCCAAGATATCAGGCTGAACTCTGTAAAAACCTTTGATGACCCAAATTATTATGCTTCTCATCTTTCTTCTGGCAAGGATACCCAATACCAAAACTTGACGTGAGCTTTCCATTGGAGCATAGAGAAGAGGCATGGGTGAAGGAACTGCAAGATTCCAAAGAAATTAAGCAATTACTTGATTCCAAGTTAGGTAAGTAATTGTTCATTGATACCACACAAGAAAGAAAAGAAAAAAATCAACCTTGATCAGGGTAAAGAGTTTTGGATTCTACTAAGGAACATCTCTTATTTCTATGAATGGTTTAATATAAACTCTTCATTTTCCCTCATGTTCTTTTCCATGTGGGACATGGTGAGATCTGTATTCTGTTTCTTCTCTCAGGTTTTGAGATTGGAATAGAAAATGAAGAAGATACTTCAGAAAAACAGAAAAAACTGGAGAATATGTATCCATTTATTGTTACTTTAGAGGGGAATGCTCTTCATGGCCCCATTTTGCAAAAAGACTATGTACAGCTAGAAAATCAATGGGAAACCCCTCCAGAGGATTTACAGGGAGATTTAACAAAACTTGTAGAGCATCAGAACCCCTCAGCAGGAGAGAAACCTGAGAGCTCCAACTTGGAAGAACCTCTCAACCCAAGACCCCATAAGAAGAAGAGTCCGGGTGACAAACCTCACCGATGTTCTCAGTGTGGGAAATGTTTTGCTCGAAAGTCACAACTTACAGGGCACCAGAGAATTCATTCAGGAGAGGAACCTCATAAGTGCCCTGAATGTGGAAAGAGATTCCTCCGTAGTTCAGACCTTTACAGACACCAACGACTTCACACAGGGGAGAGACCCTATGAATGCACTGTGTGTAAAAAGCGATTCACTCGGCGGTCACACCTTATAGGGCACCAGAGAACCCATTCCGAAGAAGAAACATATAAATGTCTTGAGTGTGGGAAAAGCTTTTGTCATGGATCAAGTCTTAAAAGACATCTGAAAACTCATTCGGGTGAGAAACCTCATAGATGTCATAATTGTGGGAAGAGTTTTAGTAGGCTGACAGCTCTTACTTTGCACCAGAGAACACACACTGAAGAGAGACCTTTTAAATGTAATTATTGTGGGAAAAGCTTTAGACAGAGACCAAGCCTTGTTATTCATTTAAGAATTCATACAGGGGAGAAGCCATACAAGTGTAGTCATTGTTCTAAAAGCTTCAGACAGAGAGCAGGCCTTATTATGCACCAAGTCACTCACTTTAGAGGACTTCTTTAAGGATTGTTAAAGGAAATGAATCCTATAGAGATTGATAACTAACCCCAAAACAAAATCTTAAACATGCAGCAGCCTGTTTGTCTTGGAAGAATTCTTTTGTTTGAGCTTGTAAGAAAAGAAAAGCTTTTTTTTCTACTTTAAAAACCCATCTTCCAAGTTATATGAATTCTAGAGTATCTACCTACTCTTGCAGTTTTCATAGATTTGATTTATTCTGTCTCTGCAACTCATTTTTTATTACATTGACAAATTTTGTGAACCAAGCCAACCGTATCGTAAATGTCAGCATAAAAATAATGGCAATCCTTTTCAGGGTAGGGTCAACATAATGGATTATCATATTTATCTGGCATATCTATTACAGTATTACCATAATTATTCTGCTGTCATTATTAAAGGTGATTATATTAGTTTAAAACTTTATATGTGTCCCAGGTGGCAACAAAGGGGACAGTGTATTTTACGAAATAATAAAAATATGTTAGGAACACGTGGATGAAGAGGATTTCGTTTGCCTGCTATGAACTGGGTTCTTTCCATTGAAAATTTTGTTTTTGAAGAAATTAGAATTTTAATCTTTACTTTTGAATTTTGCAAAGTTGACTAATCTGCTTAGTTGGCAGTCTGGGGTGATGCTGCTCAGAGCTGAGTATTGGTTTGATGATTTATTTTGTTCCCAGGATAAGTCAACTCTTTGTGGAAGAACCCATTTGCCAGTTGAAGTCATACAAGTAGACTCTAATTTAATTTACACTGACTGAGGAACCAGTATCCATTGCTTTTCACTCTCCTTTGCTATTCAACTGTGTGTCTCTCAGTGCTTTCAAATTTTATCCATTCTTTAATTCAGTGTCTCCCTAAGTGTGTGTCATAGAACACCTATTTCTGTAAGATAGTTTGCAAATAAGTTTGGGAATCCCTTCCTGCTGTTTCTGCTTTGTAGATTCACAGTGCACTTCAGCCTATGAGGATTCTGAGAGGTCCTCTCATGAAGGTGGAAAAAGTACCTCTTTTGGCTCACTGTTTTGCAATCCTGTTTGACCCCAGAACCCGTTTCCATGTATACCCAATAATAACCCACAGAGCTCTTATTCTGCAAATAGTCTTGGAACACACTGCCTTTAACACATGTTTCTATAGCTATCTGTATAGCCTGATTGTTCTCAAGCCTAGCTATTTCCAGTTGCTTCAAGCGTGTTATGAAAGTCTTTACACTTATTTTTTTTTTTATGTAACATACACACATCATTTAAGGAGGATCAGTAATTCAGATATTTATGCATTGCTCAGTGATTTGTAACCTCTTTGAATTTTACTTATAATCACGCACACATTGCTACTTATATAAATGTTCTCATATACTAGTGGTTATGACTCAAGTTCCTATAGCAAAGGAAGAACTCTCTTTGTCAGTTAAAGCTGTTAATACATGAAAATATTCGTTCAGCCTAGTTCCTTGTTAAAAAATACAAGCAATAGGACATTCAAGTATTTTCCTTTGTGAGGATACCAGTCATCCTTTCCTTAAACTAGAATTAGGGAAAGTATATTTTTTTCTATTCCATTAAAGTTCTTGCAACTGATATTTAATACAAGCATTGTGGGGGTATGTACTATGTGCCTAACTAGTCCTGTTCTAGGCTTAATGGAAACTATTAAAAATTAATTCATAAAGAGTTTATAATATCTTTAGTTAAACAAGAGTTGGGAAACAAATGGCGAGCAGTGCAAGAGAGTTTGTAGTTAAGTGTCAGTTCATACCAAGTACTAGAGCCAGGATGTGTCCTTCATTGTTGTCATCCAGGTCCCAGTATGATGCTGCTATAAGTTTGTGGATAAAATTGAGATCCCAGTAGCAATAAACATGGAATAGGGGAGGAGTCTGAATGTAGAGGTAAATAATACTGAATGTAATGCCTTCTCTTTTCTCTCTTGTGGAATTGCATTCAAACCAGGACAGTGCCTTAGAATGGATGAGCCCAACTGCTCTGTATCTATGCAATATTTTAATAAAGTGAAAACGTATGTGCTCTTCCTGCTTTGATCACATTAACTAATTGTTTGAACTTAGAGATGCTTCCCTGAGCAGTGGCAACAAGCACCACAATGGACTCCTGCCCCGACTTCAGTTGGAATCTTTATTCTCTGCAACCATGGGTTTATGTATCCATTTTAGCATTTAATGCAATCAATTTTAGCTAGTAGAGTTAGTTGTGGTCATAAAAGGAGCTTTATCATCTACATCATGAACACACATGGCTGGATTTTATAGGGTAGAGAACATCTATTCTTTATCTCTTTGTCATAGTATTCTGTGTATAATAAGCACTAATAAATATTTGTGGCATCGGATCAAGGATTATATGAAGTAGTTCTTAGAAACATGTCATAGTTAGAACATGGTATGGATGTGCCTAATTATACTTCTGAGCATTTCAAATAGGGCAAAACATAGTACCCACCTCGTAAGTACTATGAAGATGAAATATATTTTGTTCAGGCCCTGCACAGTGTACACTTGCAATAAATATCCAGCATATTGTATCTTAAGTATTTGTTGTTTAATGATAAAAGCATTTTAAGGCTATGAATTTTCCTTTAAATATGACTTTGGTCACATTCCATACATTTTATATATAATGCTTGTATTAGCCAGGATTCTCCAGAGAAATAGGGAGGATGGATAGATGGAAATGTATGCATAAAATTTGTATATGCATAATATATATTTTTATATATAATTAGATTGATTATAGAAATTCACCCATATAGTTACGAAGCTTAAGTCCCATAATCTGCTGTCTGCAAGCAGATGAAAAAGGAAAGCTGGTGGTGTAATCCAGTCCAGGTATGAAGATGTAAGAACCAAGGGAGCCAATGGTTTATCTCTCAGTCCAAAGCCAAAAGCCTGAGAATGGAGATGCAGGGGAGGCAAGGCAAGGGGAGCTGCAGGTGTAGGTCCCTGAGTCTGAAAGCCAGAAAAGCAGGAGCTCCAGTGTTCAAGGGCAGGAAAAGATGGACATTCCAGCTGAAGAGGGAATTTGCCCTTCCTCTGCCTTTTTGTTCTATTCAGCCCCTCAACAGATTGGATGATGCCTACACATATCAATGAAGGTGGAACTCAGTTCACTGAATGAGTGCAAATCTTTTCTGAAAATACTCACAGACATGCCCAGGAATCATGTTGTACCAGCAATCTGGGCATCCTTTAGTTCAGCCAAATTGCACATAAAATTAACCATCACCATGTTATTATTGATGATTTCAAAGTTATCACAGTTTTCATTATAATTTCTCTTTGACCCAAGAACTGTACAGCATTGCCATTTTCCTCTTAATTTTTGGTTTTCCTGCACTGTGATTAGAAAATGAGGTTCACTTTATTTCTACTTTTAAAGTTCATTTAGGTTTTTTTAAAGGCACATTTAATAAAATTTGCAAAGTGTCCTTAGACCCTAGAGAATCCGGATTCTCCTCATTCTTTTCTAGTCTTCTGTAACAAATATGGAACAGATGAGAAGACAACTCGTCTCCTAGTCTTTCCTCAGGATTAATAATCAGTTTACTGAATCCCCTAATTCTGGAATTTTAACTACTGGTATCGAGGAGTGATGTATAAGTTAGTCTCTATCTAGCCTTTTCCAGATTGCATTGTCAGACAGGACTTCTCAGAGGTCTAGCATGACCTAAGTTCACATTTTTTAAGGATTAACAGGTATTAAAGTATTACATATCCTTCGTCTGAGTGAGTGAAATCCATTACAATCCCCAACATGATACAAAAACAATATTTTATCTCCAAGGAGTACCTGGAAACCTGATTTATATATTAGAGAACCACTTTACATTCAAAAGATATATAACTCCTGAGTCACTGAAGAATTCCCTTAGAAGTTGATTACAAATAAACAATGTTAGTAGTCTGCGTGGATTGTATGCAACAACTTCCTGCTGCACTGAGAGTTTTCTTTCAACATGATGATGATGAGTCTGTCCATGGTCTTCTCTCTCTTGCATACTCCTACTGCTATCGTCACCTTTCAATGTGGCCTTCATTTTGAAGTGCTTAGTACTAAAAGGAGTGTTATCAAACTCAGGTTTGGCTGCTCATCGCTCAAAAAGTCAATATTTGAGAGACAAGTGTTGGTTGGAAAGGAAAAGTTGCTTTCATCAGGAAACCAGCTACCCAGAGTGAGGGTGGATTCATACTCCAAAATCAACTCCAGATTCAGCTTGGACATGAAAACTTTTAAAGGGATAAAGGGGAAACAATCTCGGTTAATCATCAGGGTAGGGGGACTGGATTCTGTCTTTTTTCTGTTGTGTGCGGATCTGCTGATTCATGCTCTTCCTTTGAATGCTATCTTGCCCACATGGTCCATCTGCAAATTTGCGAAGGGGGATACTAGGGGTAGAAAGTCAGTCATTCCTCAACTATTTAATTCTTCATTCTTACTCCTTATAATCCGGGAAGGGACTCACCAAATTAGGGAAGGCATTGTGTACATTCAGTAGAGCATAAGTCAGGAGTTAGGTTAAATGTTACCCAGTGATCTCATTTTTCTAATTAAGTTCTGCGGGGTGACAGAAAAGGGGCAAAAGAGCTGCTTACAAGAAGACTGTGCAGGATGGATAATATTCTGTACTTCACACCACACTTTATAGCCCTTAAACTTCTTGCTTCTTCACACTCCCTTTGAAAATAGCATTGTAAATTATCTATGCTTCAATTAAAAAAAAAGGAAGCATGAAGATGACCACTGGATTAAGCTTACATTTTAGCATATATATGGCCACAAGATGATGAATGCTGATAGAAGGCAATTATTCATTTCTCTGACTCCTACATAAACTGACCCAGAATGGATGCTTCTAGAGACTTCAAAAGCATGAAATAGAGAAACTACACCACCCTTCTTCATGCAACTTCAAGCTTATCCTTCAATTCCAGCTACAGAAGAACTAAATAAGTTAAACTCTTTGTGTCGTGTCTGCAGCATGAATATGACAACTTCAAAGGAGTATACTGCAGTATGAGACTAGATTCCCACTGCAATAAGGTCAAGTTTCAGTGTAAGACAACCAGCATGATGCTGCCAGCTGGAAAATGTAAGTTCAGTGTCCTAAACAACAGGCTAACAAGAAGAGTGATGGCTCCTGGAATACAGTCACTGGTCAATGTGGACAGTAAACATGACGTTGACCACTTGTGTAAGGATAATGTTCAGTGTGAGACAAAAAGCATGCTGAAATAAGGTTACTGAAATAAGGTTAAGATTCAATGTGAAATAACCAACATGACAGTGAAAACTAGGATCAGGTGAAGGTTCAGTGTAATGTAATGAGCATGAAGATGGCTACTGGAATGATTTCTAGGTTCATTGTGGGGCTATGAACAAGAGGGTGACTGCTGGAGAAGTGTAAGATTCAGTGTGTGACAAGCAGGCAAATGTCAGCAATAAGCTGTGACTTCAAATATGATCACGAATGCTGGAATAATCAATCCATCTATAGAGATGGAGATAGAAGTATTAATAGTACTTATAGGATGTTTGAGAAGATTAAATGAGATAGATGAAAAAAGCTGAGCACAGATCTTGGTCCTAGTAAGCTTTAAGTCATCATTTTCTTAGGATCATCACCTCCACCCCCACCAATAGCACCATCACAGTGGTTAGTGCCAGCAAACTGGTGCCTCTTTCAAAATGACTGTTGCCGCCTGTGTTCCTCTATTGGCTGGATTTAACAAGAACCCTTCTTTTAGGAAAGTAGACACACAGTTACATTGTTTTCAGTGGCTAATGACTCCCATCTGTGGACAGAATTTAGGCTCCAGAGAAACAACACAGTCCCTGGGAGGACTGAAGATGGCATTCAGGTTGGGAAGGAGAGGCATGAAGTTTCCAACGGGGTGAGAGTAGGGTAAGGTACATTTTCCCTATCTGTAATTTTTTTTTCCAATTAAGGCCTCTCCCTCCACCTGCAATGCAGGAGACCCCAGTTCGATTCCTGGGTTTGGAAGATCCCCTGGAGAAGGGAAAGGCTACCCACTCCAGTATTCTTGGGCTTCCCTGGTGACTCAGGTGGTAAAGAATCTACTTGTAACGTGGGAGACCTGGGTTCGATCCCTGGGTAGGGAAGATCCCTGGAAACGGGAACGGCTACCCACTCCAGTATTCTGGCCTGGATAGACTAGGACTAATAGTCATGGACTATTCCATGGGGTCGCAAAGAGTCAGATACAACTCAGTGACTTTCACTTTCACTTTCTGTTGTTCACACATACACAAATCCTGACTTTACAAGGATCCTGAGAGAGGCAGACACTCAGCAGCCAACAGTTAAAACGATAAATTGGGTCTGTTGTGTACACAGTACATTTAGACAAGGAAAAAAGCTACGGTCTGAGTGGGAGGCTGCACAGAGTCCTTTGTGCAGTATGAATAGTCCTGCTTCTCTCACTACTCCTTTCCCACCGTGCTTCCAGCTGACATGTCTTACCTGTCTCCTTTAGTGAAGTTGTTGCCCAGACATCAGTCACTGTCATCAGATGGAGAAGAATACAAGCCAGGTTGGACTGGAAGGAAAGCTCCAGCAGAAGCTCACAGCTCTGCTCTTTGGAAATCTAGCAGTTCCCAGGCTAGTCTGTGCCACTTTATACAATAGTACAGCAGAGACAACTAGACCTTCTTCTTTGTCTAGTCAGGGAGTTAGGAAAACCTAACAAGAAATACACTAAAATGCTAACAGTGGGTGTAATTCTAGGTGGATGGATTTTTTGGTGATTTGAAATGTCATTAATACACTTCCGAAATCTCTAGACCTTTCACATAAGCACATATTTCATCTATAGTTAGACAAGTGGTTTCAAAAAGAATAAAAATTGAACACATCCAGCCTTTTTGTATGTTCTGCTTTTTCAAGTACTAGCAAAATTGCATTCTACATAGATAATCCATAGAGTTGAAGTCAATGGCTTTGCCCCAAATTGGCAAAAATCTTCACCTGATCTTCAACTAATTAATCACTGCCTGGAAAAGAAGTAACTTTTATATAGAAAGAGAAAGAGTAGAGACCTTTCTGGCACTGCCAGGTAACAGGCACCCTCTGGCCTGCACAGAGTTCACACCCGACGTGACTCACAGGTGCAGATGTGAAGCCATGTCAGCCTCTACATGAGGTATCTGAGTGGACCAGAGCAGAATGTTGCTCCCAGCAAGGAACAGCCTGGAGTCCTGGGCTGCCTCTTGCTTCACAGCAGGACTAAAGACATGTGATTTCCAAAGAGAAGCCCATGTAATCTCTGAGGAAATTTGCTGTTCTGGGAAAGAAAAACAATGAAAGGAAATGACAAATAAGTCCAGAAAGCTTGGAAGGAAGTGGGGAGAGGGATGAGGGATGGGAAGACAATCAGGGAGGAAGAAATGCTAAAACAAGCCCCAGAATGTTCTGCTCCAAAATAAGCATATGGTGTACTAATCCCTTGAGCATCTCCTGTGTGCTGAGCACTTTACAAAGATAATCACACTTGATCCTCAGGACATCAGTGATGGCAAAGTATGGTTCCCATCTTGTGGCTGAGGAAACTCAGGCTTGAAGATTAGATTTAGTGAGAGTGAGCCAAAGGTCCTTCTATTACCAAAACTTGGGGGGTCTGGCTGCTCGCTGCTCAAAAACCAATAAAAAGGACAGGTGGGTAGAAAGGGAAGTTTGCTTTACTTTGGATGCTATCAATGGGAGGTGGGAGGTGGGGAGATAGGCGAGTGGGGGAGGTGGGAGTGGGGGGAGGGTGGATATCTGTCTGTCCAAAGGCCGACTTTCCCCTACTGACAACCACTGGGCAAGAGCTTTTATAGATGGATAGAGGGAGCTACATGCAGAAACAGCACAGTCAGCTCTGATGATCATCTTGAAATTGGCCGTGCAGTGGTCTGACCAGCATCATCTTGATTGTTTTAAGTATAATTAATCTTTAGTTCCATGCTTCCCAGGTGACTCTAGTGGTGAAGAACCCACCTGACAATGCAGGAGATGTAAAAGATGCTGGTTCGATCCCTGGGTGGGGAAGATCCCCTGGAGAAGGGAATGAGTTCTCACTCCAGTATTCTTGCCTGGAGAATCCCATGGACAGAGGAGCCTGGTGGGCTACAGTCCATAGTGTCACAAAGAGTTGGACACGACTGAAATGACTTAGCACACAATCTTCAGTTCCCGGGTCGATTTGTTCCCATTTCCTTGAGGCCAGTTCTCAGACCTGTGGCAGCTTGTTATGAACCCATGGAGGAGGGTGCGGCAAACCACTCCAGTATTCTTGCCTGGAGAATCCCATGGACAGAGGAGCCTGGCGGGCTACAGTCCATAGTGTCGCAAAGAGTCGGACATGACTGAAGGGACTTTGCACGCACATGCTGTGGCTACAGTATGGTCATCATGTAGTTAATTTCTTCCACCTCCTGGGAGTTCCAGTAGCTACAAGACAGTTCACAGGATATGGCTCAGAATATTATCTATAGCCCTTGAGAAGGAACTAAAAATCCTTGACTTTGCTTACTGACAAACTGCTATTGCTCTGTCCTGTTTGACTGTTTTTCTTTGCTTCTGTATTTTCTCACCTCTCTGATTAAACTTATTCTTTGGCTAAAGTTGTTTCACAGACAAAAGGCAGGTGGAATACATGGGGAGAAGGACCATAGGGTACTGCTCTGTTTCATTTCCGACTCAGATAATGGAGACTCATGGATGGACATGGTTTGTGATCTCAACAATGTCTGCAAAGCAAGAATGGACAACAGTGTATCAGAGGTAAAGATGTAGAGTAATACTGATGTATATATTACTTTGATTGTTGGTCTGTGCCTTCAGGACTCCAACCACATGCCTACCACACCATTGCAGGGGGAGACTTGCAGAGCACGGTCCCCACTCCCCACTAGGTGCATGGTTCCCATCTTCCCCCTTTTCTATGGATAGCACTGATTTTAAATAACATTTAGGCAGGTCTCTGGTGATCCAGTGGTTAAGACTTTGCCTTCCAATGCAGGAGATGTGGATTCGATCCCCAGTCAGAGAGCTAAGATTTCACATGCCTTGCAGCCAAAAATCCCAAACATAAAACAGAAGCAATATTGTAACAAATTCAAAAAAGTCTTTAAAAATTAAAAAAAGACTATGGTCCACATCAAAAAATTCTTTTTTTGTTAATCGATTAATTTAATTGGATTTTAAATTTAATTAATTTTAATTGCTTTACAATATGGTGGTTTTTGCATACATCGACATGAATCAGTCACATGTACAGATGTGTACCCCCATCCTGAACCCCCTTCCCTCCTCCCTTCCCATCCCATCCCTCTGGGCCATCCCACAGCACTGGCTTGGAGTGCCCGGCTTCATGCAGTGAACTTGCACTGGTCATCCATTTTACATATGGTAATATACATTTTTCAATGCTATGCTCTCAAAGCATCTCACCCTTGCCTTCTTCCATAGTCCAAAAGTCTGTTCTTTACATCTGTGTCCCTCTCGAAGCTGCCCTGCATATGGGATCATCGTTACCGTCTTTCTAAATTCCAATTATGCATCAATATATTGTATTAGTGTTTCTCTCTCTGACTTCTCTCTTTATAATAGGCTCCAGTTTGATCCACCTCATTAGAACTGACTCAAATGCATTCTTTTTTTATAGCTGAGTAATATTCCGTTGTGTATATGGACCAAAATTTTCTTATCCATTCATCTGCCAATGGACATCTAAATTGCTCCCATGTCCGAGCTATTGTAAACAGTGCTGCAATGAACATTGGGGAACATGTGTCTCTTTCAATTCTGGTTTCCTTGGTGTGTATGCCCAGCAGTGGGATTGCTGGGTCATATGGCAGTCCTATTTCCAGTTTTTAAAGGAATCTCCACACTGTTCTCCATAGTGGCTGTACCAGTTTGCATTCCCACCAACAGTGTAAGAGGGTTACACTTTCTCCACACCCTCTCCAGCATTTATTGTTTGTAAATTTTTTGATGGCAGCCATTCTGACCAGTGTGATATGGTACCTCAGTGTGGTTTTGATTTGCATTTCTCTGATAATGAGTGAGGTAGAGCATCTTTTTTCATGTGTTTATTAGCCATCTGTATGTCTTCTTTGGAGAAATGTCTGTTTAGTTCTTTGGCCCACTTTTTGATTGGGATGTTCGTTTTTCTGGTATTGAGCTGCATGAGCTGCTTGTATATTTTGGAGATTAATTCTTTGTCAGTTGTTTCATTTGCTATTATTTTCTCCCATTCTGAAGGTTGCCTTTTCATCTTTCTTATAGTTTCCTTCATTGTGCAAAAGCTTTTAAGTTTGATTAGATCCCATTGGTTTATTTTTGTTTTTATTTCCATTACTCTGGGAGGTGGACCATAGAGGATTATGCTGTGATTTATGTCAGAAAGTGTCCTGCCTATGTTTTCCTCTAAGAGTTTTATAGTTTCTGGTCTTACATTTAGATATTTAATCCATTTTGAGTTTATTTATTTATTTAATTTTTTTTTTAAAGTTAGTGCTTTTTTATTGTCGTAAAAAGCACACAATATATGAAACCATCCTCTTAACAAAACTTTTTTCTTTGTTTTTTAATTTATTTATTTTTAAAATTTCTTTATTTTTTAATTGAAAGATAATTGCTTTATAGAATTTTGTTTTCTGTCATACCTCAACATGAATCAGCCATAGGTATATATATACGCCCTCCGTTTTGAACCTCCCTCCCATCTCCCTCCCCATCCCACCCCTCTAGGTTTATACAGAGTCCCTGTTTCAGTTTCCTGAGCCATACAGCAAATTCCCATTGGGTATCTATTTTACATATGGTAATGTAAGTTTCCACGTTACTCTCTCCATACACATCACCTTCTCCTCTCCTCTCCCCATGTCCATAAGTCTATTACACATGTATCCCATTGTTCATTGCAGCACTATTTGCAATAGCCAGAACATAGAAGCAATGTAGATGTCCATCGACAGATGAATAGATAAAGAAGTTGTGGTACATATACACAGTGGAATATTACTCAGCCATAAAAAGGAACACATTTGAGTCAGTTCTGATAAGGTGGATGAACCTAGAACCTATTATACAGGGTGAAGTGATTCAGAAAGAGAAAGATAAATATTGTATTCTAACACACATATATGGAATCTAGAAAAATGGTTCTGAAGAATTTATTTACGGGGCTGCAGTGGAAAAACAGACATAGAGAATAGACTTATGGACGTGGGGGGAGGGGAGGAGAGGGTGAGATGAATGGAAAGAGTAACATGGAAACTTACCTTACCATGTGTAAAATAGATAGTCAACGGGAATTTGCTGTATGGCTCAGGAAACTCAAACAGGGGCTCTGTATCAACCTAGAGGGATGGAATGGGGACGGAGATGGGAGGGAGGTTCAAAATGGATGAGATATATGTATACCTATGGCTGATTCATGTTGAGGTTTGACAGAAAACAACAAAATTTTTAAAAAATGCATTTTAGTCAGTTCTAATGAGGTGGATGAACCTAGAGCCTATTATACAGAGTGAAGTAAGTCAGTAAGAGAAATATAAATATCATATACTAATGCATATATGCAGAATATAGAAAAATGATACTTAAGAATTTATTTGCAGGGCAGCAATGGAGAAACAGACATTTTGAGTTTATTTTTGTGTATGGTGTTAGAAAGTGTTTTAGTTTCATTCTTTTACACTTGATTGACCAGTTCTCCCAGTATCACTTATTAAAGAGATTATCTTTCTCCATTGTATATTTTTGCCTCCTTTGTCAAAGATAAGGTGTCCATAGATATGTGGATTTATCTCTGTGCTTTCTATTTTGTTCCATTGATCTATATTTCTGACTTTGTCCCAGTACCATACTGTCTTGATGACTGTGGCTTTCTGGCATAGTCTGAAGTGAGGAAGGTTGATTTATCCAGTTCCATTCTTCTTTCTCAAGATTGCTTTGGTTATTCGAGGTTTTATCTGTTACCATACAAATTGTGAAATTATTTGTTCCAGTTCTGTAAAAAATATCATTGGTAGCTTGATAGGGATTGTGTTGAATCTATAGATTCCTTTGGGGGTACTCATTTTCACTATATGGATTATTCCAATCCACAAACATAGTATGTTTGTCCATCTATTTGTGTCATCTTTGATTTTTTCACCAGTGTTTTATAATTTTCTATATATAGGTCTTTTGTTTCTTTACGTAAATTTATTCCTAAGTATTTTATTCTTTTTGTTGCACTGGTGAATGGGATTATTTCCTTAATTTCTCTTTCTGTTTTTTCCTTTGCTAGTGTATAGGAATGCAAGGAATTTCTGTGTATTAATTTTATATCCTGCAACTTTACTATATTCATTGATTAGCTCCAGTAATTTTCTGATGGTGTCTTTAGAGTTTTCAATGTAGAGGATCATGTCATCTGCAAGCGGTGAGAGTTTTACTTCTTCTTTTCCAATCTGGATTCCTTTTATTTCTTTTTTTAAATTTTATTTTATTTTTAAACTTTACAATATTGTATTAGTTTTGCCAAATATCGAAATGAATCCGCCACAGGTATACCTGTGTTCCCCATCCTGAACCCTCCTCCCTCCTCCCTCCCCATACCCTCCCTCTGGGTTGTCCCAGTGCACCAGCCCCAAGCATCCAGTATCGTGCATCGAACCTGGACTGGCGACTCGTTTCATACATGATATTATACATGTTTCAATGCCAGTCTCCCAAATCTCCTTTTATTTCTTTTTCTTCTCTGATTGCTGTGGCTAGGACTTCTAAAACTATGTTGAATAGTAGTGGTGAGAGTGGGTACCCTTGTCTTATTCCTGATTTTAGAGGAAATGCTTTCAATCTTTCACCATTGAGGATAATGTTTGCTGTGGGTTTGTCATATATGGCTTTTATTATGTTGAGTTATGTTCCTTCTATGCCTGCTTTCTGGAGAGTTTTTATCATAAATGGGTGTTAAATTTTGTCAAAGGCTTTCTTGGCAACTATTGAGATAATCATATGGTTTTCTCTTTCAATTTGTTAATATGGTGTATCACATTGATTGATTTGTAAATATTGAAGAACACTTGCATTCCTGGGATAAAACCCGCTTGGTCATGATGTATGATCTTTTTATTATGTTGTTGGATTCTGTTTGCTAGAATTTTGTTGAGAATTTTTGCATCTATGTTCATCAGTGATATTGTCCTGTGGTTTTATTTTCTGTGGCATCTTTGTCTGGTTTTGGTATTAGGGTGATGGTGGCCTCATAGAATGAGTTTGGCAGTTTACCTTCCTCTGCAATTTTCTGGAAGAGTTTGAGTAGGATAGGTGTTAGCGCTTCTCTAAATTTTTGATAGAATTCACCTGTGAAGCTGTCTGTTCCTGGGCTTTTGTTTGTTGAAGATTTTTATTACAGTTCTGATTTCTGTGCTCGTGATGGGTCTGTTAAGATTTTCTATTTCTTCCTGATTCAGTTTTTAAAGGTTATACTTTCCTAAGAATTCCATTTTTTCCAAGTTGTCCATTTTACTGGCATATAATTGTTAATGGTAGTCTCTTATGATCTTTTGTATTTCTCTGTTGTCTGTTGTGATTTCTCCATTTTCATTTCTAATTTTATTGATTTGATTCTTCTCCCTTTTTTTCTTGATGAGTCTGTTTGTCTATTTTATCTATCTTCTTAAATAACCAGCTTTTAGTTTTGTTGATTTTTGCTATAGTCTCCTTCATTTCTTTTTCATTTATTTCTGCTCTTATTTATGATTTCTTTCCGTTTACTAGCTTTGGGGTCTTTCTTTTCTTCTTTTTCTAGTTGCTTTACATGTAAAGTTAGGTTGTTTATTCGATGTTTCTCTTCATTCTTGAGGTAGGTGTGTATTGCTATGAACCTCCCTCTTAGCACTGCTTTTACTGAATCCCATAGGTTTTGGATTGTTGAGTTTTCATTTTCATTTGTTTCTGTGTATATTTTGATTTCCTTTTTGATTTCTTCTGTGATCTGTTGGTTATTCTGAAGTGTGTTGTTTAGCCTCCATATGTTTGTATTTTTAATAGTTTTTTTTTCCCCTGTAGTTGACATCTAATCTTACTGCACTGTGATCAGAAAAGATGCTTGAAATGATTTCAATTTTTTAAAATTTACCAAAGCTAGATTTGTGGCCCAATATGTAATCTATCCTGGAGAATGTTCCGTGTGCACTTGAGAAAAAGGTGAAATCCATTGTTTTGGGGTTAAGTGCCCTGTAGATATCAATTAGGTCTAACTGGTCCATTGAATCATTTAAAGCTAATGTTTCCTGGCTAATTTTCTGTTTGGTTGATCTATCCATAGGTGTGAGGGGGGTATTAAAATCTCTTACTGTTATTGTGTTACTGTTAATTTCCCCTTTCATACTTATTACCATTTGTCTTACATGTTGAGGTACTCCTATGTTGGCTGCATATGTGTTTATAATTGTTATATCTAATTCTTGGATTGATCCCTTGATCATTATGTTATGTCCCTCTTTGTCTCTTATCATGGTCTTTATTTCAAAGTCTGTGTTATCTGATATGAGTATTGCTACTCCTGCTTTCTTTTGGTCTCCATTTGCATGAAATATCCTTTTCCAGCTCCTCACTTTCAGCATGTATGTGTCCCTAGGTTTGAGGTGGGTCTCTTGTAGACAGCATATATAGGGGTCTTGTTTTTGTATCCTTTCGGCCAGTCTTTGTCTTTTGGTTGGTGCATTTAACCATTTACATTTAAGGTAATTATTGAAAAATATGATCCAATTACCATTTACTTTGTTGTTTTGGGTTCGATCTTGTAAACCTTTTCTGTGTTTCCTGTCTAGAGAAGATCCTTTAGCATTTGTTGAAGAGCTGGTTTGTTGGTACTAAATTCTCAGGTTTTGCTTGTCTGTAAAGCCTTTGATGAAAAAGCAATAATACACAGAAGAACTGTACAAAAAAGATCTTCATGACCGAGATAATCATGATGGTGTGATCACTCACCTAGAGCCAGACATCCTGGAATGTGAAGTCAAGTGGGCCTTAGAAAGCATCACTACAAACAAAGCTAGTGGAGGTGATGGAATTCCAGTTGAGCTATTTCAAATCCTGAAAGATGATGCTGTGAAAGTGCTGGCACTCAATATGCCAGCAAATTTGGAAAACTCAGCAGTGGCCACAGGACTGGAAAAGGTCAGTTTTCATTCCAATCCCAAAGAAAGGCAATGCCAAAGAATGCTCAAACTACCGCACAATTGCACTCATCTCACATGCTAGTAAAGTAATGCTCAAAATTCTCCAAGCCAGGTTTCAGCAATACGTGAACCGTGAACTTCCAGATGTTCAAGCTGGTTTTAGAAAAGGCAGAGGAACCAGAGATCAAATTGCCAACATCCACTGGATCATGGAAAAAGCAAGAGAGTTCCAGAAAAACATCTATTTCTGCTTTATTGACTATGCCAAAGCCTTTTACTGTGTGGATCACAATAAACTGTGGAAAAATTCTGAAAGAGATGAGAATACCAGAGCACCTAACCTGCCTCTTGAGAAATCTGTATGGAGGTCAGGAAGCAACAGTTAGAACTGGACATGGAACAACAGACTGGTTCCAAATAGGAAAAGGAGTACGTCAGGGCTATACATTGTCACCATGCTTATTTAACTTCTATGCAGAGTACATCATGAGAAATATTGGGCTGGATGAAGCACAAGCTGGAAACAAGATTGCTGGCAGAAATATCAATAACTTCAGATATGCAGATGACACCACCCTTATGGCAGAAAGTGAAGAGGAACTAAAGAGCTTCTTGATGAAAGTGAAAGTGGAGAGTGAAAAAGTTGGCTTAAAGCTCAACATTCAGAAAATGAAGATCATGGCATCTGGTCCCATCACTTCATGGGAAATAGATGGAGAAACAGTGGAAACAGTGTCAGACTTTATTTTTTGGGGCTCCAAAATCACTGCAGATGATGACTGCAGCAATGAAATAAAGACACTTACTCCTTGGAAGGAAGGTTATGACCAACCTAGATAGCATATTAAAAAGCAGAGACATTACTTTGCCAACAAAGTTCCATCTAGTTAAGGCTATGGGTTTTCCAGTAGTCATGTATGGATGTGAGAGTTGGACTGTAAAGAAAGCTGAGCACTGAAGAATTGATGCTTTTGAACTGTGGTGTTGGAGAAGACTCTTGAGAGTCCCTTGAATTGTAAGAAGATCCAACCAGTCCGTCCTAAAGGAAATCAGTCCTGAATGTTTATTGGAAGGATAGATGTTGAAGCTGAGACTCCAATCCTTTGGCCACCTGATGTGAAGAGCTGACTCGTTTGAAAAGACCCTGAAGCTGGGAAAGATTGAAGGTGAGAGAAGAAGGGGATGACAGAGGATGAGATGGTTGGATGGCATCACGAAGTCAATGGACATGAGTTTGAGTAAACTCCGGGAGTTGGTGATGGACAGGGAGGCCTGACGTGCTGCAGTCCATGGGGTCACAAAGAGTCAGACATGACTGAGCAACTGAACTGAACTGAAAGCTTTTGATTTATCCTTCATATCTGAACAAGACCCTTGCTGGGTAGAGTAATCTTGGTTGTAGGTTTTTCTCCTTCATCGCTTTATGTCCTGCTGTTCCCTTCTGGCCTGAAGTGTTTCTATTGAAAGATCAACTATTATACTTATAGGGATTCCCTCATGTGTTATTTTTTGCTTTTACCTTGCTGCTTTTAATATTTGCTCTTTGTGTTTGATCTTTGTTAGTGTGATTAATATGTGATGTGTCTTGTGGTATTTTGCCTTGGGTTTCTCCTGTTTGGGACTCTCTGGGTTTCTGGACTTGGGTGGCTATTTCCTTCACCATTTTAGGAAAGTTTTCAACTATTATCTCCTCAAGTATTTCTCATGCCCTTTCTTTTTTTCTTCTTCTTCTGGGACACCTATGATTCAAAAATTGGGGTATTTAACGTTGTCCCAGAGGCCTCTGAGGTTGTCTTCATTTTTTTTCATTCCTTTTTCTTTTTTCCTCTCTTTTTCATTTCTTTCCACCATTCTATTTCCACCTCACTTACCCTCTCTTCTGCCTCAGTTATTCTACTGTTGGTTCCCTACAGAGTGTTATTAATCTCAGTTATTGCATTGTTCATTATTGAATGGCTCTTCTTTATTTTTTCTAGGTCCTTGTTAAACATTTATTGCATTGTCTCAATCCTTGTCTCTAGTCTATTTATCTGTAACTCCATTTTGTTTTCAAGATTTTGGACAATCTGTACTATCATTATTCTGAATTCTTTTTCAGGTAGATTCCATATCTCCTCCTCGTTTGTTTGGTTTGGTGGGTTTTTATCATGTTATTTCACTTGCTGAATATTTCTCTGCCTTTTCATTTTGTTTAGATTGCTGTGTTTGGGGTGCCCTTTTTGCAGGCTGGAAGTTCGTGGTCCCTCTTAATTGTGGAGTCTGCTCCCTGTGGGTAGGGTTGGACCAGTGGCTTTTCAAGGTTTCCTGGTTGGGGGAACTTCTGTCTGTGTTCTGGTGAGTGGAGTTGGATCTCTTCTCTCTGGAATGCAATGAAGTGTCCAGTAGTGAGTTTGGGGGTGTCTATGGGTTTGGTATGTTTTGGGTCATGTTCCTGTTCTGCTGGAGAATTAACCTGGTGTGTCTTGCACTGGAACTTGTTTGGCTCTTGAGTGGGGCTTCGTTGCAGTGTAGGTATGGAGACTTTTCGGTGAGCTCTGTTTATTAATGTTCCCTGGAGTCAGTTCTCTGACATTCTAAAGTTCTGGAGTTGGGCCTCCTGCCTCTGGGTTTTTGGTCCTCCTCTTACAGTGGCCTCCAGACTTCTCTATCCATACAGCACAGAAGATAAAACCCCTAGGTTAATGGTGAAACAACTCTCCACAGCCAGGAATACCCAGAGAGATTCACAGAGTTATATAGAGAAGAGAAGAGGGAGGAGGGAGATAGAAGTGATCATGAGGAGAAAGGGAGAATCAAAAGTGGAGAGAGCAATCAAGCCAGTAATCATATCCCTAAGTGAAAATGGATACTGAAGATTAGATTCTTTTTTTTTTTTAACTTACATTATTGTATTAGTTTTACCAAATATCGAAATGAATCCGCCACAGGTATACCTGTGTTCCCCATCATGAACCCTCCCTCCCTCCTCCCTCCCCATACCCTCCCTCTGGGTCGTCCCAGTGCACCAGCCCCAAGCATCCAGTATCGTGCATCGAACCTGGACTGGCGACTCGTTTCATACATGATATTATACATGTTTCAATGCCATTCTCCAAATCTCCCCACCCTCTCCCTCTCCCACAGAGTCCATAAGACTGATCTATACATCAGTGTCTCTTTTGCTGTCTCGTACACAGGGTTATTGTTACCCTCTTTCTAAATTCCATATATATGCGTTAGTATACTGTATTGGTGTTTTTCTTTCTGGCTTACTTCACTCTGTATAATAGGTTTCCAGTTTCATCCATCTCATTAGAACTGATTCAAATGTATTCTTTTAATGGTGAGTAATACTCCATTGTGTATATGTACCACAGCTTTCTTATCCATTCATCTGCTGATGGGCATCTAGATAAGATTAGATTCTTAAAGGTACAAAATTGATAACAAATATCAAAAAGCAAAGTTTAAAAACCTTAGAATAGAAGTTAGACTCTCAAAAACACAATATAAAAAATACAAAACAAAATCAATCACAAAAAATGAAAATACATATGGAATTGATTTTAAAAAATAGGTTTTTTTTAAAAAAGAAGGGAGACATACAGATGGCTAACAAACACATGAAAAGATGCTCAACATCACTCATTATCAGAGAAATTCAAATCAAAACCACTATGAGGTACCATTTCACACCAGTCAAAATGGCTGCGATCCAAAAGTCTACAAATAATAAACGATGGAGAGGGTGTGGAGAAAAGGGAACCCTCTTACACTGTTGGTGGGAATGCAAACTAGTACAGCCACTGTGGACAACAGTGTGGAGATTCCTTAAAAAACTGGAAATAGAACTGCCTTATGATCCAGCAATCCCACTGCTGGGCATACACACTGAGGAAACCAGAAGGGCAAGAGACATGTGTACCCCAATGCTCATTGCAGCACTGTTTATAATAGCCAGGACATGGAAGCAACCTAGATGTCCATCAGCAGATGAATGGATAAGACAGCTGTGGTACATATACACAATGGAGTATTACTCAGCCATTAAAAAGAATACATTTGAATCAGTTCTAATGAGGTGGATGAAACTGGAGCCTATTATACAGAGTGAAGTAAGCCAGAAGGAAAAACACCAATACAGTATACTAACACATATATATGGAATTTAGAAAGAGGGTAACAATAATCCTGTGTACGAGACAGCAAAAGAGACACTGATGTATAGAACAGTCTTATGGACTCTGTGGGAGAGGGAGAGGGTGGGAAGATTTGGGAGAATGGCATTGAAACATGTAAAATATCATGTATGAAACGAGATGCCAGTCCAGGTTCGATGCACGATACTGGATGCTTGGGGCTAGTGCACTGGGATGACCCAGAGGGATGGTATGGGGAGGGAGGAGGGAGGAGGGTTCAAGATGGGGAACACATGTATACCTGTTGTTGATTCATTTTGATATTTGGCAAAACTAATACAATTATGTAAAGTTTAAAATAAAATAAAATTTGAAAAAAGTTAAAAGAGTAATAACCAAAATTTTTTAAAAAACAAAAAATGATCATAGTAAAAATACATCTAGGCATTTCTCTGGACCTTTTGTGGGCAGTGTGGCGTCAGTTCAGTGTCAGTTCAGTTCAGTTCAGTCGCTCAGTCATGTCTGACTCTTTGCGACCCCATGAATCGCAGCACGCCAGGCCTCCCTGTCCATCACCAACTCCCGGAGTTCACTCAGACTCACATCCATCGAGTCAGTGATGCCATCCAGCCATCTCATCCTCTGTCGTCCCCTTCTCCTCCTGCCCCCAATCCCTCCCAGCATCAGAGTCTTTTCCAATGAGTCAACTCTTCACATGAGGTGGCCAAAGTACTGGAGTTTCAGCTTTAGCATCATTCCTTCCAAAGAAATCCCAGGGCTGATCTCCTTCAGAATGGACTGGTTGGATCTCCTTGCAGTCCAAGGGACTCTCAAGAGTCTTCTCCAACACCACAGTTCAAAAGCATCAATTCTTCGGCGCTCAGCCTTCTTCACAGTCCAACTCTCACATCCATACATGACCACAGGAAAAACCATAGCCTTGACTAGATGAACTTTTGTTGGCGAAGTAATGTCTCTGCTTTTGAATACGCTATCTAGGTTGGTCATAACTTTCCTTCCAAGGAGTAAGTGTCTTTTAATTTCATGGCTGCAGTCACCATCTGCAGTGATTTTGGAGCCCCCAAAAATAAAGTCTAAGCCTGTTTGCACTGTTTCCCCATCTATTTCCCACGAAGTGATGGGACCAGATGCCATGATCTTCGTTTTCTGAAGGTTGAGCTTTAAGCCAACTTTTTCACTCTCCTCTTTCACTTTCATCAAGAGGCTTTTTAGTTCCTCTTCACTTTCTGCCATCTAAGAGTGGTGTCATCTGCATATCTGAGGTTATTGATATTTCTCCCGGCAATCTTGATTCCAGCTTGTGCTTCTTCCAGTCAGTGCTTCTCATGATGTACTCTGCATATAAGTTAAATAAGCAGGGTGACAATATACAGCCTTGACGTACTCCTTTTCCTATTTGGAACCAGTCAGATAACCCCTTCTTCTGGCTTGTATATCTGGCATATATATCTTATATATATTCTGGCTCATCTCTGGCTTGAGACCTTGTTTTCAAGGTCTATAGGTGTCTCTCAAGTGCACAGTCTCAACATTAACTGCAGGGTTTTAATCTGTTGCACCTGTCACTTCCATAGTAGTTCCCCCTTCTTTGTTTATTTTGGCTTCCTCTGTTTGCAAGTCTCTTCCATGTCTAATTTCTGCCCTGATACAAGGGGGCGAAGGTGGCCACTTATTTAGGCTCACTTGTTTAGTTGTGTTGTGGGGAGGGAAGGGCACTGCAAACAAATACCACTGGCATGTGTGGGGAGTGCTTGCAGTGGATGGACCACACTGGGTTTGCCACAGCCCAAGGCGGCGTGTCCTTCCTGGGTCCACCCTGCTCAGGCTCCAGGGTGCTCTGCAAGGGCATTGTCCCAAGTGGGCCCTGCATTTTGTGCACTTCCCAGGTCTAAGCCACTCAGGTTCTAGGGTGCTCTGCAGGGGCACAGACCCAGATGGGCTGTGGGTTTTGTGCCTTTCCCAGGTCTGAGCAACTCAGGTAACTGGGCGCTTGGTGAGTGCACTGTCCCAGGTGGGCCATGCATCTTGTGCACCGCCCCGGTCCTGGCCACTTGGTTTCCTAGGTGCACTGTGACAGCCTCAGGTGTGCTACGTATCTCCTCTGGGGAGCTGATCTCAGGTTGTGACACTCCTGGCAGATGTGAACTGTCCAGTATCCCAGGAAGACATGATTAGCAACTGGGAGCCTGCTCACAGTTTGATAGAAGATGCAGTCTCTGGGGCCAAGATTGCAGCAGTCCCTTGCCTTCCGGCTCTGGCTGTGACACAGCTGCCTCTCTGGCACTGGGGAGGGAGGGCCCTAAATGGCAGCTGGCTTGCTCTCATTTGGTATTCGCTCAATCCTTTGTTCTGTGAGCACACCAGGGGTCATCGTGTAGCATTAGAGCCTTTCACAGGAAAGGATTATTTCTTGTTTTTCATCTCTCTAGCAATCCCACGGTTTAGGTTGCTATCTCACATTGGCTTCCTCAGATTGTCCTCAGGGCATTCAGGCCTGGTCCTTACCGTAAGGACCGATGATGCAGCCTGTACCTCCCAGTCCAGCCCCCACCTGCTGCTGGTGGAAGAGAGTGTCTGTGCCGCTTCTCCATCTCTGCTTGTAGTTGTGGTGAGGCGCATATTCTGTAGGGCATCCCCCCCATCCTGTTATGTTGCCCGCTGAGATCCCAAAACTCCCCACAGACACACCTATGAAAGGGTTTTCTACAATGTGGAAACTTCTCCTTCACGACTCCCTTTCCAGGACGGGTCTCTGTCCCTAAATCTTTTGTCTGTTTTCATCTTTTATATTTTGTCCTACCTCCTTTTGAATAGATTGGGCTGCTTTTCTGGGTGCCTGGTGTCCTCTGCCAGTGTTCAGAAATTATTTTGTGGAAGTTGCTCAACATTCAAATGATCTTTTGATGAATTTGGGGGTGAGAAAGTGGTCTCCCTATCCTTTTCCTCCACCATCTTGGGACCACCCCCCTTCTCTTTCTCATCTTGCCCATATCAAAACTGTCTGTGCTGGATGGCTGTTCCTGTACCTGAAGGTCATGGACACACAACACCCACAAGGCTTTGTGATGTCCTTCAAGAATTCCACATGCAGATGGCACTGCCCCACTAAGTTTTCCAGTTATATAAGTATGTACAGTCTCACATTGAGATATACTCCCCCTACTTTCTTCCTGTACCCCAAGACCTCTCTTCTCTTTCTTACCTTGCTCTTCTGAAGACAGAGTGTGCAGGAGGAACTGTCCCTGTGACTGAAGGCCTTGGCAACACAATACCCACAGGCTTTTCTGATTTAGTTCAACAAATCCACTAGCAGATGGTGCTGCTCCACTACATTTCCTGAATTCTACCTGGCTCTACAGCCTCACATTGACATTTACTCTCCCACTCCCTTCCTGTGCCCCGAGACCTGTCTTTTCTTTCTTCTCTTGCCCTTATCAAACGTGACTGTGCAGGAGTGACTCTCCCTGTCGCTGAAAGCCTTGTTGACACAACACCTCCATGGCTCTCAGATGTAGTTCAAGGAATACACCATCAGAAGGCACTGATTCACTAGCTCTTCGAGTTCTACTTGGCTCCACAGTCTCACAGTGATATCTACTCCCACTCCCTTCCTGTGCCTCAAGACCTCTCTTCTCTTTCTTCTTTTGTCCATATCAAAATTGTGCGAGGGTGACTGTCTCTGTCTGAAGACCTTAGCAACACAATACGCCAAGGGACTTCTGATGTAATTCAAGGAATCCACCAGCAGATGGCTCTTCTCCACTAGCATAGAAATGGGAAGCACAGAATCAGTTAATAGGTTCCTTTTTTTATTTATGTATTTATTTGACTGTGATGGGTCATCCTTGCTTCAGTGGGCTTTTATCTAGTTGCGGCGATCCAGGGCTTCTCTTGGTTCAATTTTATGAGCTTCTCATTGCTGTGACTTGTTTCCTAGCACAGGCCCTAGTGATGGCTTCAATAGTTGTGGCGCCCTGGCTTAGTTCCCCCTTGGCATGTGGGGTCTTCCTGTACCAGAAACTGAACCTCTGTCCCCTGCACTGGCAGGTGGAACCTTAACCACTGGGACCCCAAGGGAAGACCTGGAAGGTGAAGTCTTAACTACTGGACCACTGTGGAAGTTCCCCCAGGTCATAGATTTAGATGCAGACATATGACGGGAGCTTGGTCCAAGAAACAAAGCATGAACAGGGTGCAACTGACCAAAATCGTGAAGAAATGCCTGAGCTGAAAATCAAGCAAACTGGCTGCTAACCTTGAATCTCCCACCCCTAGTTCTGTGGCTTTTGTACATCATTGTGAGTCTTTAAATTTTATTTTATTTTTAAACTTTACATAATTGTATTAGTTTTGCCTTAAACTCACTTAAAATACAGTTCACTTATGTTAACCTCTCGGTCCTCAAGCTACCAGGGTGTAGTGCTTCTCAAACTTTAATGTGCATGGAATCACCAGGCATATTATGAAAGTGCAAGTCCTGGTTCAATAGGCCTGTGATGGAGGCCTCAGAGTCAGAAATTCCCAGGTGATGCTAATGCTGCTGGTCCCTAGACGACACTTTGTGTAGCAAGCAAGCATATACTACAGAAGTGGCTTAAGGGCTCTCACTGCTGGTGTGGATGGAAGGTCAGAGGCAGAACTTTAGTCATCACGCCCTTGCAGCTTCAGCCAGTGCCTTGCCTTTTGAGGTCCTGAGACTGTGGAGCTCGTCTGATCAGCTCTCAATCAAGCTGATCAGTAACAAAGATTTATCCTGGAGGATAGACTGCTTCCATGTGGTCAATGTTCCCCTTGGTCAGTGTTCATTGATTGATGTAAAATGAGTGGCCAACACATCCCCAGGGCTTTCTGATGTAGTTCATGAGATCCACCAGCAGATGGTAGGTTATTGAGTTACACTAGGCTCTACGGCCTCACATTGACATCCGCTCCTCCCACTCCTATGCTGTGCCCCAAGACCTCACTTCTCTTTCTCCTCTTGCCCTTATCAAAACTGACTCTTCTCGGGTGACTGTTCCTGTTGTTGAGGCCTTAGGAACACATCTCCCCTGGACCTTTCTGATGCAGTTCAAGGAATCCACAAGTAGAAGACGCTGCTCAAATATATTTTCGAGTTATACAAGATTCTATAGCCTCACGTTGACATCCACCACCACCCCCACTCCCTTCCTGTGCCCCCAAAGCTATCTTCTCTTTCTTCTCTTGACCTTATCAAAACTGGCTGTGCAGCAGTGACTGTGTCTGTGGTGAAGCCTTTGGCAACACAACACCCCAAGGGCTTTCTGATATAGTTCAAGGAATCAACCAGCAGATGGTGATGCTCCACTAACATAGATATCAGAACCACATAATCAGTTCATAGGTTCTTTATAATTTTTTATTTATATATTTACTTTGGCTGTGCTGGGTCTTTGGAGAAGGCAATGGCACCCCACTCAAGTCCTCTTGCCTGGAGAATCCCATGGATGGAGGAGCCTGGTGGGCTGCAGTCCATGGGGTCCCTAAGAGTCGGACATGACTGAGCGACTTCACTTTCACTTTTCACTTTCATGCATTGGAGGAGGAAATGGCAACCCACTCCAGTGTTCTTGCCTGGAGAATCCCAGGGACAGGGGAGCCTGGTAGGAGGCTGTCTATGGGGTTGCACAGAGTCGGACACAACTGAAGCGACTTAGCAGCAGCAGCTGGGTCTTTGTTGCTGTGGTGGGCCTTTCTCTAGCTGCGGTGAGCCAGGGATACTCTTTTTTGCAGCGTTCAGACTTCTCATTGCCCTGACTTCTCGTTTCAGAGCACAGGACCTAGCGCACCAGGCTTCCACAGTTGTGGAGCCCAGCTTCGTTGCTCTCTGCAAAGTGGAATCTTCCCGGACCAGGGATCGAAGCCACGTGTCATGCACTGGCGGGCTGATTCTCAACCAGTGAACCACCTGGGGAGCCCCCGAGGCTGAAATCTTAACTACTGGACCTCCAGGGAAGTCCCACAAGTCATGGATTTAGATGCAGGGACATGTGACAGGGGCTTTGTCCCAGAAACAAGGCATGAACTTGTCCTCTGGGATCAGAGGGAATCTGCCACAGGGTGCAACTGACCAGAATAGTGCAGAAAAGCCTAAGCCGAAAGTCAGGAAACCTGGCTGCTACCTTGCATCTCCCACCCACTAGTTGTGTAGCTTTGGGTGCATCATTATGAATCTTCCTTAGTTTGTTTGTACAACACAGTTCACTTACGTCAACCTCTTGGCCCTCAAGCTTCCAGGGAGTAGTGCTTCTCAGTACTGCACTACTTTGCAGGTGGCATGTATTTTGGTGTTGTCTCATGATATCTAGTTAATTTTTGTATGTTATGTGAGTTTGTTTTTAAAGATGTGCTTTTCCAATGTTTCCAGTAGTTTGCTAAAAATGTTATTTTTCTCTGTTGTACTGAATTTACATCTCAGTCAGAAGGCAATAGTCCTTCTGACTTACTTCACTCTGTATAATAGTTCCATCCACCTCGTAATTAGCCTCCAATTAAAATAAATTAAAAAAAGGCAATCCTCCATATAGTTTTGAGTATATTGTGAACTCTGTTCTGATCCATTGATCTGTAAATCTATCTTTATACCAAGATCACACTGAATTATTGTTGATCTATATCAAGTTTTGAAATGAAGTAGTATAAATCCTGCATCGTTGTTCTTTTTCAAAAATTTTGGCTCTCCTTAGCCTTTTGTATTTCTATGGAAAGGTGGAATCACTTTGTCAATTTATTTTCCAAGTCCTACTGTTGCTTCATTGGGAATGCATTGAATCTATAGGTCAGTTTTCTAGAGCTCCCATCCAGCAATATTGAGTGTTCAAATCTGTGAGCATGAGATATCAATTTATGTTTGTAGTATTTAATTCCTTCTGTAATTTTCAGTGTACAGGTCTTCCAGAAATTTTGTCAAATTTATCCCAAAGTACTAATATTTCTGCAAAGAAAACATGTAAATGGCTACCAAACAAATGAACAGATGCTCCATGTCATTGAAAGTTGAAAGTGTCAGCTGCTCAGTCATGTCCAACTCTTTTGCAATTCCAGGGACTGTAGCCCACCAGGCTCCTCTGTCCATGAAATTCTCCAGGCAAGAATACCGGAGTGGGTAGCCATTACTTTCTCCAGGGGATCTTCCCAACCTAGGGATCAAACCCTGGTCTCCTGCACTGCAGGCAGATTCTTTACTGTCTGAGCCACCAGCAAGTCCAATTTCACATCATTAGCCTTAGGGAAATGCACATGAAAATTGCTTCACACATACTAGGATAACCGTAAATTAGAAAAGAAAAATAACAACTGTTGGAGAGTGTGGAATCATCATACATTACTAAGTGGGACTGTAAATGGTGCAGCCTCTATGTAAAACAGTTTGGTGAGTTCTTCCATTAGTTAAACATAGAATTAACATGTTATCCAGCAATTCTACTCCTAGTTGTGGACCCCCAAAATTGCAATCAGGTGTTCAAACAAAACCTGTACTTGAATGTCCATAGTAACCCTATTCACAATGGCAAAAAGGTAGAAACAACACAAATGTCCACAAACATATGACTGGATAAATAAAATGTCATATATCCATAAAATGGAATTTTATTCTCCCATTAAAAGAAACATACAATAATGTGAATGAACTACAGATAATGTGAATGAACTACAAAATATTACACTAAGAAGCCAGGTATAAAAGGTTACATATCAATGATTCCATTTGTATGAAATACCCATAAAAAGTATATACATAGAGACAGAAAGCATATTTGTATTTGCCAAGGAGTAGGGTAGGGAGGTAATGAAGACTGACAATGCACATGGTGTTCTCATCTGTGGTGATGGAAATATTCTAGAATTAGATAATGGTGATGGTTACATATTGGGGATGTACTTCATGCTACTGAATTTGATACTTTAAAATGGTTAAAATGGTGACATTTGTTGTCTATTTTGCCATAATAGAAGACCCATCTCATCATAAATTTAAGGATTTGTTCATACTTTCTCAATCTGTTCCACTGATCTATGTGACTATCTTTGTACAAGATTCATAGTTTTGATTACTGTGGCTTTATGACTTCTGGAATAGGTATGATAAATCCTTCAACTGTTTTCCTTTTTCAAAATGTTTTGGCTAATTAAGGTGATATAAATGTATATTCCGCATACATTTTAAGATCAGCTTGTCAATTTCTACAGGAAATTCAGCTGAGAGATTTTGATAGATATTGGGCTCAATCTACAGATAAACTTGGGGAAGGTTGCCATATTGAGTCTCCCAACCCAATGAACTATCTTTTACTAAGTTTAATTTTCTCAGCTATGTCTTATAAATGTTTCCCTTAATGTAATTTTAGTTTTCAGGTCTTATTCATTTTTATGGGATTTATCCCTAATGTTTTATTCTTTTGAAGGCTATTGTGTATCCAGTTGCTTTCTTAACTTCATTTTTGGAATTTTTGGTGCTAGTATGTACAAGTATAAGCGATATTTTGATGTTGATATTGTGTCCTGTTGGCCTTGCTAAATTTGTTTATGGGTCTAGTGGCTTTTTTGTGTCTGTGCTTTACTTGTTATTTTCTCCATACAGGATGATCTGTGAATAAATAAAGCTTTATTTCTTCCTTTCCAATTCGGATGGATTTGTCAGGGTAGGGGGCTTATTCCATTTGCTCAAGCTTCCACTACAATGATGAATAGAAATGGCAAGAGTAGACACCATGCATTGTTCCCAATATTAGGAACATTCTTTCACCATTAAATATTATGTGCACTGAGGTTTTTTATAGACTATTTGCCAGAAGAATGAGTTCCTAACAATTTCAATGTTCTTAAAAGATTTTAAAATCATGAATGGGTACTGAATTTCACCAAATCCATTTTTTAAATCTTTTGGAATGATTATGTATTACCCCTTTGTTCTCTTAATATGAAGTATAACATTCACTGGTTTCCTGCCATGACCCCACCCAATTATAGCCCTCAGGATGCTCCCCTCCCCCAGCTTCTGGCCACCAGAGTCGGGTGAGCTCACCAACAGACCCTTTCCTCCAAGGGGCACCACACCAGAAACAAGAGGCCTCTGTGTTTTGTTTTTTTTTTTTTTTTATTGAACTAAAATAATTTTCTTTATTAACTTATACAGACACAAGATTTGACAACACTGAAAACAAGAACATTTCTCTGACCAGACTGCGCTGACTGGTGGAGAGTTCATCACACACAGAAAAGGGAAAGCTGTCTTATTCAAGTCGGTGATGGTGTAGAACCTCCACTGCCTGAAAAAGAGATTGCAAATAAAGTACACAGAGAGGAGAGCAGCAGAGGCCTAGTGAGGAGATGAGGAAGAGGTGGGAGAGCAGCAGCAGCAGCAAACTACTCAAGATCAAAATGGTAAGAAAAATAGTGGCAGGAGCACGTGCTGAGGACGTGTCCCCGCCCCTCCCACAGCCAATACCTTTGGGGGCGGACAGCCCAGCCAGAGCCCCATGGGGAGGGGGGATTCTCTGCAGGTGATGATGGGTCTCTAAGCCCGGGGCCCCTGAATCTCCAACATACTTTCTCCACTTTAGGAAGCGGCCTCCCAGGGCCCAGGCAGCTCCAACAGAGCTGGGAGCCTGGGGAGGACAGGATGCCCGTCCCCCAGAGCACACCCACTAAACAGCTCAGCACCGTCTGCATCGCACAGCCACTCATGTGTGCATAAACACTCACACACACGCATTCACACATGCACACTGACATGTATATTCACACCCACACACACACTCTCACACCAGTACCTTCACACACCCACATCTGTGCACTCATACCCATACACTCATCCACACTTATACACCCACACATCCCCATGCTCACACTCAAGCCCTCATGCATGAACATGCAAATTCACACACACATCCCCACACTCACATGCACTCAACATGCGCACTCACACACAGGCACGCACATATTAAGTAAAGACCCTCCCTAGTGCCCTCCCCAGGTCCTCTCAGGCTGGCCCAGGAAGAGGCTGCGGCTGGGGATCCAGTCACCCAGAGCGTGAGACCCGAACTTGAAAAGGGCACATTTACGCATCAGCCCCAAGGAGGCCCCTGGTCCTCCGCTCCTCTCCTCCCCTGCAGCCCATGTCACAGTCTCTCAGAACTCCAGGGATGCAGTCCAAAGGCTGGCAGTCTCCCGGAAATGGTCCTGGAGGGACACAGTTGGGGTGGAGGAGGGGCCACCAGGACCAGGGGTTTCCAGGCAACTTGGCACAAGGGAGGAAGCCATCAGCACCCTTCCGTCTGTGGGAATCTGCGGGGGGCATGTAGTAGCCTGGGTGCAGCCTCAGGCCTCGGGGTGAGGCAGGCAGAGCTCTTCAGCCGGGCCCTGGGTGGCTGAGAAGGGCACATGGTGTGAGGCTCAGCCCCTCTGTCCCAGGGGCAACCAGGCTGCTGTGGTTCTTAGTCCCAGGAACTGAGGACCAGGACCGCGAGCAATCAGTGAGGGGGCAGATGTGGATGTGGGATGGGGGTGAGGGCCAGGGCCTCTCCCGGCTCCCCTCAGTGCCGCTCCTGGTGCACCAGTCAGCAGCACAGCCAGGACCGCTGCAGGCCCATCCAGAGCAGATGCTCCTGTGTGATCCTAGCAGGAGGGGCAGCCTGGAGACAGAGATATGGGGTCATGCGTGGGTCTCAGCTCCACGCCACCCACTTGTATCCGTTCCCTCCTATTACACTCGGCCCCAGGAGCCAGCCACCACCCCACCCAAACTGAGAGGCCTGTGCCACTCGACACCAAGGAACCCCTGGTTAAGCCTTGCGTGGGGCTTGGGTTAGGGTGGGGAGGTTTGTGTGTAAGGACCTTGCTCCCCAAGGGGGTTCTGGGATTCATCTCTCCTGTGACCATATCAGCTCAGACTGTCCCCCAGTTCTTCCCTGTAACTTGCTCTCACCTTCCCTGCCACGGGCCTCTCTCTCTCTCTAGATCTCTTGGGAGTCTGTGCTCCCCTCCCCCATCCCACTGTGCCAGATCTCCCAGAGACTGGGGGGCAGGTAGGCAGTGAAGACCCAGAGGCAGGTTCAGCTCCCCCACTTCTGATCTATGTGACAAGGGCAAATGTCTCCCTTCCCAGAGCCCAGCAGGTGGGGAGAACCTGCTCCACCAGAGTGTCTCTAGCTCCATCCTTCCTTCCCCATGCCAGTACTGGATCACCAGGCCACCCCTCCCCTCGGGCTCTCCACCTGGAAGGCCCTGCCTCTCCTCGAGGGGTCAGGCTCTTCTCTCGGGTGCTCCCCAGGCAACTCTAGGGTCAGGGGTGCCCCAGGCAGGGATTTGACTCTCTGGACAAGACCACAGAAGGGGCGGTTCACCTTCTATAAAACCAGTTCCTGCAAGAAAAACATGGGGACTTGAGAGCTGCCTCTTCACCCAGAGATGTCCCCGTCTCCCCAGTTGTTGCCTACCCTACAAGCCTCTTCTCCATCTGCTCTCCCACCCCGGCCTGACAGCTGCCCTCCACTCAAGGAGACCCCCACTTTCCCAAATCCTTTGGGACACAGGGGCTGCTGGAGGCTGTCCAGGACTGGAGCAGCACATTCTGTGGCACCAGGAGGGCACTGGTAGGAGGTGGAGGGAGCGTGGCTGAGATGGGGCAGGGCTGGGAGGAACATGTCTTTCCCTCTCTTCCCTGTCCCCTGATGCAAAGCTTTGGAGGGTGGAGAGGAACAAGAGAGACAACAGGAGCAGGCAGAGAGCAGTCCCACAGACCCGCCAGGAGGAAGTCTTGTGAAGGGCTGAGAAAGTGACAGACCTGGGCTTGGGCCAAGAACACAACCATCCGTCCAGGCTGCCTCTCGAGGGGTGGAGGACAAGGGGGCCAGCATCCGCTCTCTTCTAGGGCTTTCTCAGGGCCTCTCCAGGGCCATTTCCCTCCATTCCCCCGTGTTCAGGTGACACTACCGGGGCCATGGGCCGAGGTGATGGGCTGATCCTCGGAGATGCCCAGGAAGTCGCCTCTCATCCCCAAGTTGGAAATATGACAAGGTTGTCCAGAGGGCCTGCGTGCACCCTGCCTTGCCTGCTCTCGGCTCGGCAGCTTTCCAGGCTGGCTTCCACGGGTCCCTTCCTCCCCCAAGCCCCCCAGGGGCTGGATATGTAGATGCCATAGCAACAGCCTCCCTCCAGCCCGCAAGTCCAACCTCTGGTCTCCTACCTTTTTGGTCAGGGTCAATCATTCATGTTTCTAATGAAGAATTTCTTCCTTCTGCTCCCTCCTTCGGCTAAAGTGAAACAACAGGTTGGCTGCACTCAGATAATTTCCTTGAGTTTCATGGAAAGGGCCCGTTTTGAGAGTTTCAGTGCAGTTTGTCACCAGCCACGAAGTGGCTGGCGAGGGCTGGGGCTTCGGGACTGCGAGGTCGTTTCCGTACCCTGCATGTATCACCGTGATTTTCCTTGCCCACTGTTGTCTCAGCATCTTTCATTGTGGCCTTTCCTAATACTTCGCATCCTGATGGTTGTATCTCTAATGTAGGAAGAGATACAGGTGGGTCATTTTCAGGGTCATTTGTGAGCTTTAACCCTGTTGGAATAAACAGAAGAATCAGCCATCTGTTTCCCGGAACAAGAAAACTGTCGGCATGGAAGAAAAATCAATGCTGACAGCTTTTTAAAAATACAGGAACAAGGGATTTTTGGTCCAATCTGGACAAAATGGCACAGACCCATTTTCCCCTGGACTTCCTTTCTGGGCACAACTACAAATCCATTTAAGAATGCAAGATACAATGAACAGAGAATTCTATAAAGTGGTAAGAGGAAGGCAAAATGGGTTGGGACTCCAGGACTAGAAGAGTAACACAGTAGGTATCTTACATCCCCACATCCAAAAATGTAGGCAACCCAGATCTCGTGTTTTCCAAATCTCAACTGAGCAACAGAAGGCTGCCTCAATAGGCTAACTCTATCCACAATCGGAAATGGGAAACCGTCTGACAACATCAGAACTCCAATCGGAGACATCAGATTTGTCATGCAGAACTAGCAAGATGGACCTAGCTAACCAGCCACTAGCAGCCGGCCCCAGGAAGCCTCTTCATCCCTAAGGGTCAGAGGTTCCCACTGAGAGACACTCTAGCCTAAGTAAAGATCTTCCTCATTCCTCACTCTCTGGCAGCATGAGCAGGAGCACATGGGAATCCCAGCAGTACCACATAAATCGAGGAGACCAAAATAATACCATAAAGGCTCTGAAAATTAAGCTGTCACTAGACACATATTCCACAAAGTAGAAAAGAACTTACATGCTAAACTAAAACAGAGTGACTGCCCATTAAAATATTTAAATAGGACTCAGACTCTCCTAACATAATAGACAAAATGATCAGGATACAAAAAAACAGATCACAAATCACATAGAACACCTAGAACCAAAAAAAAAAAAACACAAAACACAACTTGAGTGAGAAAAAGCAATCTGACAAAAATGGAATCAGATTGGTAATCAAAACCAGAAAGGCAACAGAAAAATTTTAAATATATGGGGACAAATGGAAATATACTTCTTAATAATCCATGATTCAAAGAGAAAGTCTCAAGGGAAATTTAAAAATACATACTTAAATGAAAATGAAATTATATAATATAATCAAAATATGTGGAATGCAGCTATAGGAATGCTCAGAGGAAAATGTATAGCCCTAAAGGCACACAACAGAAAAGAGGAAAGCTCTCAAATAAATAATCTACGTTTCTACCTCAAGAAACTAGAATAAAAGGAAAATAAAAATTGAAGGAATAATAAAGATCACAGCAAAAATTAAACAAAAAACTTGCTCCTCAAAAAATTAATAGAACTGATAAACCTGTATTAACTTAGGCAAAAATGAAAGAAGATGCAAACCATCCATATCAGGAAGGAACTGGGTCTATCACTACACGTTCTGCAGCAATTAAAGAGATAATAAGGGAATACTATCAGCAACTTATGTTCACAAATGTTAAAAGTTAGGGGGAAATGGGTAAATTTCTCAAAATCTACAAACTACCAGAATTCAACCAGTGTGAAATAGATAATCTGAATAGCACTCTGAAAATTAAAACTTGAACTCATAATTAAAAAGCTGCCAAAACAGACATCTCCAGATTCATATAGTGTTACTGGAGCATTCTACAAAGTATCTATACAATTAACACCACTTTTATATCATCTCTTCCAGAAAACAAGAACTATTACCCAAATCATTTCATAAGGCCAGTAATTACCCTGATAACAAAATCACACAAAGACAGTACTCAGAAGGAAAACTACAGACTAACATCTCCCATGAACTTCAACACGAAAATCCTCAACAAAATATTGGCAAGCTGAATGTAACAGTATGTAAGCATTATATACCGTGATCAAGTAGGATTTCCATATTTGAAATCAACCAACATAACCCACCATATATCAACAAGCTTTGAAAGATCATAATCCCATTGACTGACACAGAAAAGTATTTGACAAACCCTACATCCATTAACGATAAAAAAACTCAAGAGAGACGTCCCTGGTGGACCAGTGGCTAAGACTCCACATTCCCAATACAAGCGGCCCAGGTTCAATTCCTGGTCAGGGAACTAGATACCGAAAGGACGCAACGAAGAATTTGTATGCCACAACTAAGTGTTCACACACTTCAACTAAAGAGATCCCGAGTGCTGCAATGAAGACCCAGCATAGCCAAAAATAAATAAATAAAACCCTAGGAAAGTTAGGAATTATTATCAACCTGATAAAGTATCAATAAAAACCCTGCACGAACATCACATGTAAAAGTGAAAGACATAACGTTTCCATGATAAAACTGAGAAGAAGGCAAGGATGTTTGCTCTCACCATTCATATTCAACATTGTACCAGAAGTTGGACCTACTGCAACAAGGCAACAAATAAATAAAGAAATAAAAACCACTGTAGATCATGTGACTATGTATAAAAACCCCAAGAAATTTACCAAAAAACGCCTTCCTAGAACTCATAAGCAAGTTCAGTAGGGTCACAGGATAAAAGAAGAAAACATAAAATTAGAGGCAGACCTATATAAAAACACTGAACATTTGTTTTAACAAAAATTTAAAATAATACCATTTACAGTTATGCCAATGAAAATTAAATGCTCCTGCATATACTTGGCAAACATGTAGAGGATCTGCACACTGAAAATTATAAAAAGTAGATGAATAACTATACTCTAACACAAACATAGATAAAATAAATTTTTTTCTCTATCAGAAAGTTGGTGATGGGACTTCCCTGGTGGTCCAGTGGTTAAGAATCCACCTTCCAATGCAGGGGACTCAGGTCTGATCCCTGGTTGGGGAACTAAAATCCCACATGCCCCAGGGCAATGAAGCTAGCACCCTGCAACTAGAGAGAGCCCTCGAGCTCTAACTAGGGAGGCTGCACACCACAGTAAAGACCCAGTGTAGCCAAAATAGATAAGTAGAGAACATTTTTTAAATGATGAAAGAAATCAAAGAAAACTTGCAAAACATACTGTGTTCATTGTTTGGAAAAATCAACACAGTAAAGAGATCATTCCTCCTCAAATTCACATATAGTTTAATGTTATTTCTAGCAAAATTCCAAAAAAGTTTCTTATAGATAAGCGTATTCTAAATTTTACATGGAAAGGGACAGGCCCTAGCATAGCTTAAAATAAAATTGATCTTGACAAAATAAAGTGGGAAGAAAGACTCACACATAACTCTATGGAACAAAACAGATACACAAGTATGCCCAACTGATTTTGACCAAAGTGCAAAAGCAATTCAATGGAGGAAGGCCAGCCTTTTCAATAAACAAGGCTGAAGCAACTGGACCTACACAAGCAAAAACACAAATGAGCTTCAATCTAAATTTCGTATCTTATATAGAATCTACTCAATATGAATCACAGACTTAAATGCAAACTTAAAAAACTTTTAGGAAAAACATAGAAAATTTTAGGGATCTATGGCTAGCCCTGATAGCAAAGATACAACCGGTAAAAAGAAAAGTGAAAAACTGGGCATCAAAATAAAAAACTTACTCTGTGGAAACCCATGGGAAGAGGATAAAAGGAAAAATATACAGACTTGGGGAAACTACTTGCAAACCATATACGCTAGAAAGCACTACAATCTATACAAAAACTCTCAAAATTCAACACTTAAAAAACAACCAAATGAAAACCATGGCAAAGGCCGTTTCACTGAAGATAATATAAAGATGGCAAATAAGCACATGAAAAACTACATCATCATCAGCTATTACCGAAATGCAAGTCCAAGCCACAATGAGATAACATTACATACTTAACAGAAAGCCAAAAAATTTTTAAGTGGTAATACTATTAAACAATGGCAAGAATGTGGAGAAAGGATCACATCCATTGCTGGCCAGGAAGGTCAAATGATGCAGCCACTCTGAAAACCAGTTTAGCATTCAACATCTGATTACCATATGAAACGGCAATTTCACTCTTTCACTCTCTATCCCAGAGAAACGCAAACTTACCATCTCTACACAAAATTCTGTACAGGAATGTTCATGGCAGCTTTATTCACAATAGCCCAAGACTGAAGACAGCAAAAATATCTTTCAATGGTTTATCAATATTACAGAACACTTCTCAGCAGTAAAAATGAATGAACTACTGATACACACAATAACTTAGATGAATTTCCAGGGAATTATTGTGAAGGAGAAAAGTTAATCTCCCAAAGCTGTATTTTTGAAATGACAAAATTTTTGAAAACTGTAAGCAGATCAGTGGTTGGCACAGGTTGGTGATGAGGTAGGGTGTGGGAGGGAAGGGTGTGTTGTTGTATTGATAAAAGGGCAACAGGAAGGATCCTTGTGGTAATGGATCTGCATTGGGGTGGTGAATATACAAACCTCCACGTGATCAAATCTTATATAACTAAATACATACACACCCACCAATGAATACAAGGAAAATGAAAGTATGAATACGGTCAGTGGACTGTACCCATTTTATTATCCTGGTTGTGAGGTCATGTACGTTTGCAAAAGTTATCACTGAGGGAAAATGGGTAAAGCGTATATGGGTTCTTTGAATTACATTTTAAATATGCTTGTGAATCTACAAGTCAGTCAATAAAGAGGTTAATTTTTAAAAAATATAGAGGAACAAAATCTTAAAATTGTTAAGCCTTTATAAAGGCTCCTATTAAGGAATTTTCTCCTCTTCCTATATGTACGTTTACCTCAAAGAGACTCACCAAGAATGTCCTCGAACTCTTAGGGACGTTGGGTCTGTGGTTCTTGCCCTTGTGCTAAACAGATCACTTTAAGTTTAGGGTGCAATGATAACGCTCTGAGAATAAAACTTGGAGGTCATGGACTGCCATCTAAATTCCAGACTATTTTCAGAAAAAGCGAATAACTCTCTATACTTTTATTTACTCCAAACATTTAAATGGGCAGAATCTTAAACTCAGTATCTTCTTTATATTCTACCGTGGCTGTGGCTGGATGTACAATGAGGAAGCTAGGAACTAACCCTAAGGACACATGGAAACGTCGTGGGACAGGAGTCTTGTGGTATTCCAGCAGACCTGGTTAGAGATGAGGTGGCAGAGACCAGGATGGTAAGAGCAGAAGAGGTTGAGACATGGTTGTATTCAGGAGCTATTTTGAAGACAGAGTTAAGAGTACTTGCTCCCTGATTGGCTGGGGGGTAGGGATAACCAAAGGACTGGAAAAAAGGATAACTGAGAGTTTTGGGGCCTGAACAACTGGGTAAACTGTGCTTTCTACTGACATGGAAAAGATCTGGCAAGAGTGGGCTTGCAGGGTAGGGCAAGAGTATGATAGATCAAGCAGTCTACTTAGGAGAAAGAGGTGTATTTGTAAAAAGCTCTCCAGGTGATCTGGATCTGCCTTCCCTCTCCCCTCACACCATCAAGCTGAGAACCAACCCACTGCTGGGACACTCTCACAGGTGTGCATTTTCCATGAACTGAGGATGTAACAGATTGCTCAATTGCTGTACAAAGGAAAGGAAGACTCTTTACCTACAGAGGCGACATCCTCATAGAGTTCCTGCATTACATCAAGGTAGAGGGTCTTCTCATCAGGGGTCATTATTTTCCATTCTTCCTTGGAAAAATACAAGGCCACATCTTCAAATGTCAATGGACTCTAGAGAAGAGAGTAAGTTGTAGTTCAGTACTCGCTACAACAGAAGCCGTCCTATCACTCATTTCTGAATTACATGGGAGGCCAGTTACCAAAAAAGTTAAGAGAAGATTCAAGGGAAAAGGAGTGAGATGACAGGAAAGGTGCCCAAGAGATCAGTACACAGCTTGGGAGGTGCCCAATCCCACAGCGCCAATCCTAGTTGCCTAGGGAACACCCTGGGCTAATGTGCCTCAGAGCATCTGCTGTGTAAGGCAGGATCATGGGCAGCAGAGAAAAGCAGACAAGGCCACATTCAGGCTGCCTGAAAACGCTTGTAAAGTACAGCTCACCTGGGACATAGGCAAGGTGAGCTTAGATGCCAACTTGCAGCTTGGGGTGCTTTTCTCCTCAGAAAAGGTTGGACTCTCTTCAGCAGGCACAGCTGTGGGGAAGGAGCCAGAAAAAAAAATATATTTTTTCTGTTTATGAATACCCCAAACCAACTTCTACAGTTTAGGACTCCCTCAGTAAAGACAGCTCACCTTCACGTGTGTGTGTGCACACGCGAGCTCACACATCTGCACCACAAGTGGCCTTCTCATAAATTAGAACCAAAAAGCCACCACTCCATAGAACTGGTTCCCAGTTTTCATTAAATGAAAGGAAATCCACTGCTTTTCCTCTCATTAAAGAAAATGTTCACTGAGCTAGGCAAGCATTAGAGGTGTTTGAAAATTAAAACCTTGGTGGGAAACATGGGAGATTTCTTTTATCACTTTTTTCCTGGTGTAAAATTCTCTTCCCATTCTGCCACTGACAGCCCATTTCTGATCCCAATTTCTCCTCTAACTTCTAATGGTGAGATGACCCCCCTGCCTTGTCCCTGCTCTACCTTCTTCTCCCCTCTCAAATTTCTATAGAGAAAGGTCCACATTGTGAATACCAGGGTTCTGTGGTTTGGATGCTTCTGTACCCCAGAATGGCCTTCACCTTCACCCACCACAGACCTACTGTACTCTCACTAGAAACACATCCTAACTGAAAGCATGACTGGGCACCTGGAAAATTCCCATGCAATGCTCCCTGAACCAATTACTATCACAGCTCCCAGGAGAATATAATGATGATGAAACTCCTCACCTCCTTTATCCACAGGCTGGCTTTCTTTGTGAGTATTCCAGCCCGGATCCTGCAGTACTTGGTATATATTCGAACATGCTTCCTGGAACACACCCACTGGCTGGGGCTTTGCTGGCTTCCACTTAAAGCCTGGGGCCACTGCTGTTCCTCCCAAGAGTGTTGTGTCATTTCCCAGTTGATGGGTTGTGACCTAAAAATAACCCCCATCCTCATTAGAAAAGAGCTTTTGGTTTTGGGGTGGTGATGGAAGAACAAATAAGAGTAGAGTCCAGGTTTGGGGAGCAGTAAGGAAATTTTTAAAAATGAAGAGATATTGCGCCACGATTTTCTCACAAAGAACTGTACACATGATCTGGGAAAATCAGATTAAAATGAGAGAAGCTATGACTTGCTTGCCTCCACACCTCCTTGGACAGTCACAGCTCAGGCCAAGAGCAGGGTAGGGGTAGGCTGTCTGTTCTCTCACTGCCTCCAATCTCTTGCTTTCTAGACTTGGATCCTTGCTTTAGTGGACTTTGATTTTCTAGTTTCCTCTAAAGAATAAGAAAATGAATAAAAGAGGGTTTTCTGTCAGGTGGATTTTCCAATCCTCCCACGTCCAGGGAACAATTTCATGGAGAAAGGGGATGCAGCGGAGGAAAAAATGGGGAAAGAGCTGGATTCAACTTTCTGCCATATACTTCAGGTGTATAAGACACTTGTGCTCCTCAAGGCGGGGCTCTCAAGGAGAAGTAGGCTGCCATCGCCCCAGGGCAGACCTGGTTACCCACTCACCAGCAAGGCCAAGGCAAAGCAATGAAGGCAGGCCACGGAGACGCTTTTCTCCTGGCCCTGCGATGTGTGTTCCCAGCCCAGAGAGCACCACCCCTCAGCATTCAGATTTTCTCCATTTTACTGTTAGCTTTTTTCTTCTTTCTGATCCTTGTTTCCCTTTTCTCTTTCCATTTCCTCTCTTTCTTTGCAGTCTCCCCAGAAAGGTTTGATTTATACTTTGGCTGCTACCCTCTCCTGCCTTTGACCTTTAAAACCCTGCATTTGGAGGTTTTTTTCTCCCTTCCTAGCATTTTCTTGCCTTTTATTTCTTGGCTGCTAGGTCCTATCTCCTTGGCCATGCTAGGCCAGGCCCACCACCTTCAATTCACCCTGGCCCTAAAGAGGGCAAAATGCATTTCTTTTTCTAAGGCCAGGAAAAGACTCTCAGGAACTCCCCAACCTGGAAGCTGTCACTGCAAGCCTGTGATTTCAGATTGCACTTAGTTATTCTAAAGGAACAACAGAAGAGTGACTTAATCCATCTCATTCTCCAATTATTGACCCCACTTTCACCCTCTTTCACAGTGTACATGTAAGAATCTTTCTGCTCACCTCATTGTTTATTCCACCACATTCTCTGTGAAAACGGTCTACCAGGGCCACAGCCTCTTTGACGTTCTGTGGATGATACTTCTGCACCCAGTTCTGGATATGACTGGGCAGAATGTCCAGGAACTGCTCCAGCACCAGCAACTCCAAGATTTGCTCTTTTGAGTGGATCTCTGGCCTCAGCCACTGAGAGCATAATTCCTGCAGGTGGCTGACAGCCTCATACGGTCCAGGTGTGTCATGGTAACAGAAGCTCCGGAAGTGCTGGCGAGCACTCTCAGGATGAAGACTGCCCGTCTGTGGGCTGGATTTCTTACTCTTATTGGAACTCTCTTTCACAGACCTCTTAGTCCCCTGTAAAACCTCCACATGTGGGTACAAGCATGCAGGCACCTTCACAGGGCTCATCATTATTTGCTCTGGGAACAGCTTTTCTTCTATTTGTGACATCCTCCTGGGCCACCTGATAACTGAGGCCTTGTCAGCTTTGGTACAAAACCAATGAGTGGATCTTCTCCCCAAGGGCACTGAGAGAGGGGAGGGAAAAAAAGTACACGTCAAGAAGAAAGCCACATGACGCACATTTACTTACTTATCAGAGAAGAAGAACAGAAAGTTATCAGAAAAGGAGGAACAGAAGTAACCGTTCTGCCTCCTCTTTAAAATTAACTGCCACTCGTGAAGGCTCAAGACTCAGGACATGTTTTCAACCTTTCCTCTGTTACCCAACTTTGAAACAAATATACAACTCTGGAAAGAGAAATGCTAGTTCATCACTTTTTCTTTAAGGTTGAGGGATGAAAAAACTTACATGCATTTGCTAAAAGGAGCTTTGATGTTATCCAATACTTAATCTGTGCACTTCCTGTCCCACCTTTATAAATGGGGGTATTTGACTTTCTCTACATTTTAATAGATCATTCCAGTTTCTTATCCTCACTGAGATGAGGGACAACTGCTCTGTCCCTTCATCTTCTTATGCAGACTGATTCCTTTGCTTCATGGAACATCTAGATTATCTTTTTCAGCATATTAATACTTGAAGGGAAACTGAAACACTCAGATCAGAAAAAAATTAGAGAAAGTGTGACCTTATTCCTATCAGCAAGTTTCGCACACTAAGCTATTAGATGGCATTAACACCGCTTCTTTGGCACCTTCTGGGAACACATATGAATGTCACTGTGCCCCTTGTTCACAGAACACAATGGCACCCCACTCCAGTACTCTTGCCTGGAGGGGGGAGCCTGGTGGGCTGCCGTCCATGGGGTCCCACAGAGTCGGACACGACTGAAACGACTTAGCAGCAGCAGCAGCAGCAGCAGGAGCCCCTTTCTACCTGTGTATGAAATTTTCTGCTCACTTAACTAGAAAAACTGACAGCTCGATTTGTTTCCAATATATCCAAACGTCACACTCTTAAAACACACACACACACACACACACACACACACACACACGGAGAAACAGGGACGATAAAGGTTGTTCGGAAACAAGAAAGGTCCTAGAAAAGGTAACCCTTGTCTTGACTTGACATTTCCTCAGGGTCATAGAGATTTTTAAGCAAGGCTGACGATGGCCTTGAGAGTCTGATTTTCTCAGAGGTGACCCAAGAGAAACAACAACAAGGCTCTTTCAAGGAAGCCACAGGTGTTCAAAGGAATGGCTCCAGAGGTACAGGGACACTTCCTGCGTTTCCCTGTCAGCAGAAACTAATGTCTTGGAGGCTGAAATGACCTCTTTCTCGGAGCTTCCCTGCTAGCTCAGTTCCGCCTGCAATGCAGGAGACCCCAGTTCGATTCCTAGGCCGGGAAGATCTGCTGGAGAAGGGACAGGCTACCCACTCCAGTATTCTTGGGACTTCCCCCTTGTGGCTCCGGTGGTAAAGAATCCGCCCACAATGTGGGAGACCTAGGTTCGACCCCTGGGTTGGGAAGATCCCCTGGAGGCGGGAAACGCTACAGTTTCCCCAGTGTTCTGGCCTGGAGAATTCCACGGACTGCATTCGCAGAGAGTTGGACACAACTGCGCGACTTTCAAATTCACCAGTAATATGCTCATAAGCCGGCAGAAACGGGCAAGTTTCGCTGGGTGCCCTGGTAGGCCTTTCCGCCCTACGGCCCACCTCCACCTTCTGGGTCCAAAGTACCAAAAGCTCTCAACACACCAGCGGCCTCCGAGGCTACTTCAGCAGCAACCCTGGGGTTTGTTTCCACACGGTGTCCAGAAGTTTGCTTCCGGAGGTTAGATATGACTGTAGGTGCCGGCCTGAGTACCGGCCTCCTCGAGAACAGGTATCGCCGGGTCTCAGACCCACCCGCCGCCCGGCAAAGAAGCCACAGCGACATCGAAAAGGCCGCCCGCCCCGGCTAACTTCCGCCCTTCCCCCCACCCCCGCCGGCTCCTGAGGTATCTCTAAGGGTATGGCTCGGGATTTCTCGAGGCTCTCCCGACCAAACCCCCAAGGAAAATCAGCGTCTCGATTACCTCCACCCAGCTCTGGCTTCCGTGGACGCCAATTCCCTCTTCCTGGGCTCGGCTATCAAGTCACCACACCTCACGCCGTCGCGGGGAGGCAAGGCAGGTCCGGGTTCCCGCGCCCCCGGGGGCGGTGCCGGGAAGGCGCGAGGCCCCGGGCGCGCGCGGACCTTGCGAGTTCAGTCTCCGGCGTGACCCCTTCTAGCGCCTGAGACCCTACCCCGGCTCGCCATTCTGGGGTCTCGTGCTGTGGGCCGGGCCGCCCACCGGAAACGAAAGGATGGCTTCTGGTGGCTGGCGTGATAGCCACGCCCATCACACCCCCCCACCTCCTCTGCCCCCAAACCTGCGTAGGCGCGCACACGCGAGTCAGGAAGCGTCCGGCACGGTCCGCCCCATCTGGGGTCAGCCCCGGAATGCAGAAAAAAAGGACAGTTCAGGTCACCGAGGTTCTCGGGCTCACGGGAGTCCTGGGCCAGCGCCGCGAAGGAGGTGGTTCCTAGCGAGCTGTCCGCGATCTCGGACCCCCCGACCTCCGCGTTGTCTTGGCGTCCAGATGACTGCCGAATCGCGTTCCAACAGCCGGGGGTCTTTTCTCCCAGGAAGTTCGCCTGGCTAGGACCCCTATCTCCCAAAGTCATCACTAGGATTGTCCCGGGGACTCGAGTTAAGTCATACTTTCTGTCGTAAATGACATAGGAAATGTGGGTTTCAGAAATAAATTGATTCTGGCCCAAGTCAGAGTTTTCTAGAGCATGGGTCATGGGAAATATTGGTTCAGGTTGTAAGGTAGCACTTTCCTGTGTCAGACCTGTGTACCGCAAGGAGAAAAAGTTGTTTGAGCATGGAAAGAATGGGATTCTTGCCTCCAGGGAGAGGAATTCAATTCTGCACCAGTGATGAGCCTAATCACTCAGAGTGCTTGTGTAATACAGTTTTATAAATGTATGAAGTAGATAGTGTAAGCTTGTGATGTAGACATCAAAGGGGGCAGAAAGAGTGTCCCATGCTAGTCTTTAGCCAGAAGTTACATCGCTAACTCCAGTACTTTGGTCACCTCATGGGAAGAGTTGACTCATTGGAAAAGACTTTGATGCTGGGAGGGATTGGGGGCAGGAGGAGAGAAGGGATGGCAGAGGATGAGATGGCTGGATGGCATCACTGACTCAATGGACGTGAGTCTGAGTGAACTCCGGGAGGTGGTGATAGACAGGGAGGCCTGGCGTGCTGCGATTCATGGGGTCGCAAAGAGTCGGACACGACTGAGCGACTGAACTGAACTGAACTGATATCACTACCAGCATGTGGCTAATTAGAGAAAGGAAACGTCTCACAACTCAGAGACTGGCACCAGGCTCCTCACCCACATCATGCATTTTGTGATAGCTTGGCACAAGGTGAGTTGTCCTGTGCCATAAAACCATTGACATGAATCTTGAAGAAAGGCAGGTTTCCAAGCAAAGTGATAGCCTCCTTGAAGCATAGCTTAAAAAGAACACTTGCAGGACTAAAACATCCTGGCTTGTCAAGTCCCTTCTGAGTCTTAGGCAGAACCAATGTGAAGAAAGACAGAGTCTAGGGTAAATACATAGTTCACTAACATAGCTTAAGAAAACATTTCCATAAGAAAAATGAATGGTTACCTCAGGGTTGAGGCAAGTTTAAGTTCAGGTGGAACCAGGTGAAGTCATGGCAACACAAAATTTTAAAAGAAATTAGAGAAGGGAAAAATCTGACATTTGTAGTTTGTTTCCTCCTGCTGCTTAAGGGAGAGAGAAAAAGTGTCTGACACTTGCTGCTATCTCCTCCATTTGGAGACGCCTTTCCTTCCTGCCTGATACCCTCTCTAAAGGACATAGGAAATGTGGGGTTCAGGGTGTAAGTTGGCTCTGGCCTGAGTCAGAATTCTCTAAAGCAAGGGTCATGGGAAATGTTTTGGCCCAGCTCTTAAGTTTCCCTTTGGCCTGGGTCAGATTTCTGAGCCACAGAGGTCATAGGAAATGTGGGGATCAGGCATCAGTTGTCTCTCACCTGAGTCAGACTTCTCTAAAGTCAAGGTCATGGGAAATGTTGCATCCAGATGGTAAGATAGCTCTGGTGAGTCAGACTTCAATGCCGCAAGGGACATTCAAAATGAGGGGTTTCTGGGTGTAGTGCGCTCTGGCTTGTGTCAGACTACTCTAAGCAAGGTTATGGGAAATGTTGGGTCTGGACGGTAAGCTACCTCTGGCCTGAATCAGACATCTGTGCCGCAAAAGCCTTGGGTAATGTAAGCTCTGGGCAGAAGTTTGAAAGTCGCTTGTTGTCAGAATTCTGTGCCATTGTGCAGAGCAGGGATATTGTGAATTGTGAGGTGTCTCATCTCTGTGTGTGGGTATGTTTTTAGAACTTTCCACGTTTGCTTTTGGCACTCTTCCGCTGAGCACACTCTGCACATTGGTTGGAAAAAGGAAGTCAGGTAGGTCTTGTCAATGAGCCGTCCTTGATACAGGCCTTTGTTTCCTTCCGGGCATGCACCAATGAGCCTGGATGTCCAGGAAACTCCTGAGTCAGGTGTGACGACTGGAGGATGAAAACCTTGGTTTCCTCTTGCTGGAGAGGGCTATGCCCCAGGCTGTATCTGTCTCTCCCCTTGTGGATCTGCTAGATAGCCTTTTCTGCTAGGTGGTGGCTTCACTTCCATATGCGTCTTCAGGTTGGTGGGAATGATACTGCCTCAAGGGGACCTTATCTGCACTCTCAAGGAAGAAGGTGTTGTTAGTACCACAGTGAAGGGGAAGTTACACATTGTTTGTGGTGTTGTGCTACAGGAGTGGGTGAGCAGAAAGGGGAGCTCATTTGGGGAGGGAAAGGGCCCAGTAGTTCCCCCATTTAAGGTCTTGCTTCCTCTTGATTAGGGAAATTTGGGTCAGCAGGGGTATGAGGAAGAGGCTCGGAGAGTGGACTGACAGTGGAGAGGACAAGGATCTTGGTGTGAAACATATGGGAGACACTGTGAGTTCAGGGCTCTTTCTCCTGTCATCTAATCGTGTTCACTCACACTACCATTGGGTGGCCATAACTGTGATATAGAAGATAGTAAAGCACATGGATAGGTGTGAAGTTTGTGAATTTGGACCTCTATTGAATGTTAGGCATTAATATTGGGTTCAAGTCTTCACTTTCATTTTCCTAGTGAATTGTGGTCCTCTCTGCCAGGAGATGATTTCCCTACCTCTGCACTTTCTGCACACTGTTTAATTTTGTTATAATGTTTCCTCCTCTTGCATAATAACATAACCTGAGGGAGTTCTGAGAAGGAACACCTCTTGCTTCTGCGGATGCTGTAATCCTCCTGAGATGCTACCTTCCCTCACCTTTTCATGATTTTCTCCTGCAGCTTTACTGACTCTTGTGCACTGCTTTGATGGTCTTTTCTTTCTCTGAGTGTCCAGGAGCTCTAGCACTTTCTGGTTTCAACTGCTTAAGTTGTTCTCTGACCTAGCACCACGCTTTGCAAGGATTTTCCTGCCAGGTCCTTAAAGGAGCATTCCTGAGTTGTCACATTGGCAAGAGGCTTATTGAGCTTTTTAAATGATTTTCCACACATATAAAGAGGCAGATGAAGAACTGACACGTTTTCCAAAGTTAACCTTCTAAAGCAAATGGAGGAGTGAAGGTGTGCTGTCAGTTTAATAGGGAAAATTAAAGCTTTGTTTCTTATGTAGCTTTGTATTTGCCTCCAATACCTAACATGAGAAATCAGGTCTCTGCAGATTTCTGTCCCCCACAAATCGTGATTGCCGCACCCTGGGCCAAATTCAGGCCACAGGGAACTTCTTTCAGTGGAACTTGTGCCAACAGTACCACAAGCAAGAGGAATAAGTAGGAGCCATTGTTCACCCTCCAGTTCATTTATATGTTGACCTTGTCCACATGGGGTGGGTGGCTACCCATACTGCTCCTCGGGCGAAGCCATGGTCCTTGTCTTCTATGTGCACATGCACAGTCACACCCTGTTCCACATGGCCGCCACACATGTAGGGCACATGCTTGCACAAGGCTCATGTAACTTTGGATTGAGGGGGCAAACTTGGGTGCCTGGACAGCCTAAGGCAAGGAGGGCTAAGGAGGTCATTAAAACCTTGTGCTCATTGAAATCATCCTCCTGAGGAAAATAAAGCAAGACTGTGATAGTCTGTCCTGATTGAAGATGTGCCCACTGGTGGTGGGCTCAGGTTTCTCCCCAATTATTCAAAAGGACCTTCAAGACTGCAGGTGTCAGCAACACACATCTTGCCATCACGGTCAAGGGATCCCCAAAGCTGCAATGTGTGACCTCCCGCCCAAGGGGTTCCTCTGTATGTGGAGGTTGAAGGTCTTCTATACAGTCATTACAGCTGAAATTTCTTTCTTTGTCTCAGTATAATGACCTACTGGTGTTAAAGAATAACTTATCCATTAAGATGTGAGCTACCAGACTTAGCTATGCAAGTCCAAGTCAGCAGGCAGGAGAGAAACATGCTGAGATTTGGATGATGGAGCAGGTGGGACTACTTCTCACCAGTACTCCAAATACAGGATCTGTGGTTATCAATTACAAAATTAATCAATGGGCATGTTTTCTGTGTTATAAGAGACCAAGGCATTTTGAACCTGGGGAAGACTTGAGAGAGTGAGCATAATTTTTTCCATTTATTGAGGGCTTTTTATGGGCCAGGCTGTATGTTTCTCCCTCATAACTATTGATGTAAGGATAAATGTGATGATGCAAGGGCATCTATGTGAAACACAGGATATCCTGACACTCAGAAGGAGGGTCTCAGTGCACAGGCACATTCATATAGCAGCACACATAACTCCTGAACCTGGTGTGCACCTTTAGAACTCTGTTCTTCCAGTGGAGGTCAAGGACCTTGTAAATCGCTAAGGCTCACCTGCCCCTTCCACACCCCACCTCCCCCCACCCCCCCCCACACACACATTCAGAGAGCAGGGGATCGCTGCCTAATTCTACTCATGTTTTTCCTTGAATGTGGTCTCACCTAGGAGATAAATGAATGGGTGACAGGTAGGTTATAGGAGAACAGGATCAGTAGGGACCTGCCCATTCTGGGTTCCTTTTCTGCTTTTTGTTCTGATTCTTTTCCCCACCGAAGGAATGCCAAGACATGAAAGGCCTAGACCACCTTTCTGCCAAGACTTTGGGATTGACTGGTGGTCATCTCATGATATTTGGGATGGATCTCCAGGCACGGAGGTATTCTGGTGATGCTTGGAGGAAGGGTGGACTCAGACTGGAAAGGCTGTGAGTATCTTGGAAGCCCCTAGGGCACAAGTCTCCTCTAGACAGAGGCAAATGCAGGCTAGTCTGTGCCTTGCTTCCAGTACTGGTGTCCTCTCAGCCTTCCGTCTGCCTCCCCATTCGTTTTCTGTCACTATATCCCTCCAGCGATTTCTTTTTCCATCTGTCTGTATCCCAGGGACACAGGCTAGGACACAGGCTACAATTTCGTCCTAGTCTCCAGCCACAGTGGCACCGACATGAAGGTCCAGTTCCTGCTATGTGTGGTCTGAGTTTCTCTGCTGATTGTGACAAGTGATGTGGGTCTACTGGGGCAGCCATTACTCTTCCAGATGTAGATCTACTCTTAGTGACTGAACCAAGTCCCAGAAGATGACACACGACAATTTTCATACCCTGGTCCAGCCCTATGTTGTGGCAGCATGGAGCCCATATATCCTGAGGGAAGGACGAGGGTGGCAACTCTGACACTAAGGATTCCCGGTTCCACTGAACTTCACTGGTTAATGTCACTGTCCTAAGCCAGAATGCCATCACTACAAAAACCAGACACAAGTCTGGATTTACCAGGGACACCCTCACACTGACCAATGATCGATGGGCCAAGTTCTTGATCAGGCAATCCACAGAGAATAGTTCCAGAAGTCCAGTGAATATCTGGTATAATTTTCATTCAAATGCTTTTTGTCTGCCCCCGAGTATTATTCAAACACATGCAAAAACAAACACACACATGCAAACCAAAGAACTTAAGACTCGCCTTTTCCCTATAACATGTACAATGTTGGTTGGAAAATCTAACATTAAGAAAGCAGGGAAACCGGTGCTTTCATTCCATTCATGAGTGGATCAAATTTGAGAGACATCTTTTGTAGGAGCTTTGCACATATAATATAAAGTTGATAATGTGAATGACCTTTTGTCAGTGTGTGTGTGTGTTTACCTACACGTATGGAAGCCCTGGTGAACACTACTTCAGTGCAGACACTCAATGCTTTGACAGAAGGAGGAGCATCAAAGATCTGGACAGGCAGGCAAGTAGTGTCAGTAACAGGCCCACACCTGACCCCAGGAAGGGATGCCAGGAGGTGTGGCCATGCCAGGCCTCCCGAGGGAGGTACCAGAAGCATGGCTTAGGCAGGCAGATCCTCTAGGATATCTGGAGGCCAGCCCTCAGCCAGGTGGTGAGGGCTAAGTCTAGAGTCTGCCTCAGGGAGGCAGGATAGAGATCTGGCTCACGGGCTCTTGGAGGGATCCACTAAGGGCTGCCAATCCTTGGGGTCTCCATGCATGGCTGCTGAAACTCAAAATGCATCTGACACTTGCATTCAAGCACTACTGCAGGTGGCCACGGAGGTGGTCATTCCTCTTCTCAAGATGGTCCCAACAGGACTGACCTGGTTTAACATGTGGTTAATGGCTGCCTTTATGGCTTCTCTGGTGACACCATGGTCCTTGCCTTCGATGTCTGCACCCACAGCCACGCCCTGTTCCACGGGGCAGCAGACATGTTGTGCTTGTGCATGTGAAAGGCTCACGTGGTGTTGGAGTACGGTGACCATGGGTGCTCTGTCTCCCTCTTCTTCTGACCCTGCACTGACACCCAAATGGTAGATTTGAAAAGAAATTGGATCTCAGTGGAGCTTACCACATCCAACTCATGTTTCTTTGCCTTGGGCCACTTATCTTTTTTCCCTTCATCATTTGCAAGTTATATCATTAAGTCTCTTCGTCTCCCATGAGGCCAGAATATGTGTTCTTCCCTGAGAAGGCCATGTTCTTTCACATTCATGCTCCTCTGCACTCAGTTCAATTCAGTCACTGACTCGTGTCTGACTCTTTGCGACCCCATAAATCGCAGCACACCAGGCCTCCCTGTCCATCACCAACTCCCGGAGTTTACCCAAACTCACGTCCATCGAGTCAGTGATGCCATCCAGCCATCTCATCCTCTGTCATCCCCCACTCCTCCTGCCCCCAATCCATCCCAGCATCAGGGTCTTTTCCAATGAGTCAACTCTTTGCATGAGGTGGCCAAAGTATTGGAGTTTCAGCTTCAGCATCAGTCCTTCCAGTGAACACCCAGGAGTAATCTCCTTTAGGATGGACTGGTTGGATCTCCTTGCAGTCCAAGGGACTCTCAAGAGTCTTCTCCAACACCATAGTTCAAAAGCATCAATTCTGATGAGGAAACCAGAATTAAAAGAGACACGTGTACCCCAGTGTTCATCGCAGCACTGTTTATAATAGCCAGGACATGGAAGCAACCTAGATGTCCATCAGCAGATGAATGGATAAGAAAGCTGTGGTCGGGGGAGGAGCTAAGATGGCGGAGGAGTAGGACCGGGAGAACACTCTCTCCCCCACAAATTCATCAGAAGAACATTTAAACGCCGAGTAAATTCCACAAAACAACTTCTGAATGCCGGCAGAGGACATCAGGCACCCAGAAAAGCACCCCAAGTCTTCAAAAGGAGGTAGGAAAAAATATAAAAGACAAAAAAAGGGACAAAAGAGGGAGGGACGGAGTTCCGTCCTGGGAAGGGAGTCTTAAAAAGAGAGAAGTTTCCAAACACCAGGAAACCTTCTCACTGCCGAATCTGTGCCGAGCCTTGGAAGCACAGAGGGCAACATAACAGGGAGGAAAAATAAATAAACAATTAAAACCCGCACATTGCGAGCCCTACGCTAACTCCCCCAGCAGAGAAGCAGTGCAGACACCTGCATCCGCCATTAGCAAGTGGGGGCTGGGCAGGGAGGCGCGGCGCGGGCTGCATCGCAAGAATCTGGCCTGAATACCCCGAGCGCTATCTGAGCGAAATAATTTGGGCTAGCAAACCAGACTGTGGAATATCTACCACGCGAAAAGCCAGCCCTAACCTATGACACCGCCACGCCCGCGCACGGAACAAAGGACTGAACAGAGATACCGGCGGCAGACCATCCCCCTCTGGTGATAGGCAGCCAGAGCCGGAAGGGGACAATCGCTGCCCCAGAGAGACATTATCTACAAAACTGTAAGCAGGCTTCTTTGCTAACTAAAACTTCTTGGGGGTCTGGACGGTCAACATCTGCCTGAGAAGGTGTGCTGGTGCACACCTAGATAACCGAGCGGCAGGGAGGCGACAAGTCACAGCAATTGCACGTGCCAAACACCTCATCACCTGAGCTGCTCGGATCTGGGAAGGGCACAAAACGCAGGCCCAACCGAGAGTCTATGCCTCTGAGGACTACCCGAGTGCCTGAACCTGAGCGGCTTGGACCTGGGAAGTACAGGCAGCCCAGGGCCGGCCATGGATGGTTCCCGGCGGAGCAACCTAGAGCCTGAGCAGTGTGGGCAGAGAGGCTACACGCGCCGTGAACAGGGGGCAGACCCAATGTGGCTGAGGCACTGCAAGCACACACCAGTGTTATTTGTTTGCAGCATCCCTCCCTACCTCCCCACCTCCCCTCAGTGGGACCGAACAAGTGAGCCTAAAAAAAAAAAAAAAAAAAGTGTCCTCCACCGTCCCCTTTGTGTCAGGGCAGAAACCAGACACTGAAGAGACCAGCAAACAGAAGAAGTTATAACAGAGGGAACCGCCTTGGAAGCTACAGGCAATAGATTAAAACCCTGTGGTTACTACCAACTACATAGGAAGGGGCCTATAGATCTTGAGAAATATAAGTCAGACCAAGGAACTAGCCAAAAATGAACTGAACCCACAATACTCACAACAAAACCGGAGAAAGTCCTAGATATATTTTTACTATTTGTACGATCATTCTTTCTTTCTTTTTTTTTTTTTAAATTTTTTTTAATTAAAAAAAATTTAAGTCCTCTATTATTCCTTTAATTTCCACTTTTATAACTGATTACTTTGCAAAAAAAAGACCCTTTTTTTAAAAGCAAACTTCATATACATATATATATATATATTTTATAATTTTTTGACCTTTTTTTTCCTTCTTTTCTCTAACATTGTATTTTTGAAATTCCAAACTCTACTCTAGATTTTTAATTTTAGCTTTTTGGTATTTGTTATCAATTTTGTACCTATATATATATATATTTTTTTTTAATAATTTCTGTGACCCTTTTTTATTTTTTATTTTTCTTTTTCTCTGTTTCTTTCTCTTCTTCTTTTAAATAACATTGTATATCTGAAATTCCAAACTCTACTCTAGATTTTTAATTTATGCATTTTGGTATTTGTTATCAATTTTGTACCTGTATTTTTTTTTATAATTTATGCGACTTTGTTGGTTCTTGTTTGTTTTTTTTTTTTTTTTCCTCTCTCTTTTTCTTCTTCTTTTTTTAACATTGTATTTTTGAAATTCCAAACTCTACTCTAGATTTTTAACTTTTGCTTTTTGGTATTAGTTATCAATTTTGTACCTATATTTTCTTTATAATTTTCACGACCTTGTTTGTTTTTGTTTGTTCGTTTTTTCTCTCTTTCTTTTCCTTCTTCTTTTCTTTAACATCGTATTTTTAAAATTCCAAACTCTACTCTAGATTTTTAAGTTTTGCTTTTATGTATTTGTTACCAATTTTGTACCTTTAAGAACCCAATCTTCAGTACCCATTTTTCACTAGGGAGCGAGATTACTGGCTTAACTGCTCTCTCTCCCTTTGGACTCTCCTTTTTCTCCACCAGGTCGCCTGTGTCTCCTCCCTAACCCCTCTCTACTCTACCCAACTCTGTGAATTTCTGTGTGTTCCAGACGGTAGAGAACACTTATGGAACTGATTACTGGCTGGATCTGTCTCCCTCCTTTTCATTCCCCCCATTTATCCTCCTGGCCACCTCTGCCACCTTCCTCCTTCTTCTCTTCTCTATATAACTCTGTGAACAACTCTGACCGGTCCAGTGGTGGAGTGCACATAAGGAAGAGATTACTGAACAGCCCACTCTCTCCTCTACTGATTCCACCTCATCTCATTCGGGTCACCTCTAACTCCCTCCTCACTCTTCTCTTCTCCATATAACGCTGTAAACCTCTCTGGGTGAAACAAGTTTCAGGGCAAGACATACCAAGCAAATTCTTCAGCAGCAAGGAACACAGCCCTGAGCTCCAAGATACAGGCAGCCCAAAGTCACCCCAAAACCATAGACATCCCATAACTCATTACTGGACATTTCATTGCACTCCAGAGAGAAGAAATACAGCTCCACCCACCAGAACACCGACACAAGCTTCCCTAACCAAGAAATCTTGACAAGCCACCTGTACAAACCCACACAGAGCGAGGAAACGCCACAATAAAGAGAACTCCACAAACTGCCAGAATACAGAAAGGACACCCCAAACTCAGCAATTTAAACAAGATGAAGAGACAGAGGAATACCCAGCAGATAAAGGAACAGGATAAATGCCCACCAAACCAAACAAAAGTGGAAGAGATAGGGAATCTACCTGATAAAGAATTCCGAATAATGATAGTGAAATTGATCCAAAATCTTGAAATCAAAATGGAATCACAGATAAATAGCTTGGAGACAAAGATTAAGAAGATGCAAGAAAGGTTTAACAAGGACCTAGAAGAAATAAAAGAGAGTCAATATAAAATGAATAATGCAATAAATGAAATTAAAAACACTCTGGAGGCAACAAATAGTAGAATAACAGAGGCAGAAGATAGGATTAGTGAATTAGAAGATAGAATGGCAGAAATAAATGAATCAGAGAGGATAAAAGAAAAACGAATTAAAAGAAATGAGGACAATCTCAGAGACCTCCAGGACAATATTAAACGCTACAACATTCGAATCATAGGGGTCCCAGAAGAAGAAGACAAAAAGAAAGACCACGAGAAAATACTTGAAGAGATAATAGTTGAAAACTTCCCTAAAATGGGGAAGGAAATAATCACCCAAGTCCAAGAAACCCAGAGAGTCCCAAACAGGATAAACCCAAGGCGAAACACCCCAAGACACATATTAATCAAATTAACAAAGATCAAACACAAAGAACAAATAGTAAAAGCAGCAAGGGAAAAACAACAAATAACACACAAGGGAATTCCCATAAGGATAACAGCTGATCTTTCAATAGAAACTCTTCAAGCCAGGAGGGAATGGCAAGACATACTTAAAGTGATGAGAGAAAATAACCTACAGCCCAGGTTATTGTACCCAGCAAGGATCTCATTCAAATATGAAGGAGAAATCAAAAGCTTCTCAGACAAGCAAAAGCTGAGAGAATTCAGCACCACCAAACCAGCTCTCCAACAAATACTAAAGGATATTCTCTAGACAGGAAACACAAAAACGGTGTATAAACTCAAACCCAAAACAATAAAGTAAATGGCAACGGGATCATACTTATCAGTAATTACCTTAAACGTAAATGGGTTGAATGCCCCAACCAAAAGACAAAGACTGGCTGAATGGATACAAAAACAAGACCCCTACATATGTTGTCTACAAGAGCCCCACCTCAAAACAGGGGACACATACAGACTGAAAGTGAAGGGCTGGAAAAAGATTTTCCATGCAAATAGGGACCAAAAGAAAGCAGGAGTAGCGATACTTATATCAGATAAAATAGACTTTAAAACAAAGGCTGTGAAAAGAGACAAAGATGGTCACTACATAATGATCAAAGGATCAATCCAAGAAGAAGCTATAACAATTATAAATATATATGCACCCAACACGGGAGCGCCGCAATATGTAAGACAAATGCTAACAAGTATGAAAGGAGAAATTAACAATAACACAATAATAGTGGGAGACTTTAATTCCCCACTCACACCTATGGATAGATCAACTAAACAGAAAATTAAAAGGAAACACAAACGTTAAATGATACAATAGACCAGTTAGACCTAATTGATATCTATAGGACATTTCATCCCAAAACAATGAATTTCACCTTTTTCTCAAGCACACATGGAACCTTCTCCAGGATAGATCACATCCTGGGCCATAAATCTAGCCTTGGTAAATTCAAAAAAATAGAAAGCATTCCAAGCATCTTTTCTGACCACAATGCAGTAAAATTAGATCTCAATTACAGGAGAAAAACTATTAAAAATGCCAACATATGGAGGCTGAACAACACGCTGCTGAATAACCAACAAATCACAGAAGAAATCAAAAAAGAAATCAAAATTTGCATAGAAACTAATGAAAATGAAAACACAACAACTCAAAACCTGTGGGACACTTTAAAAGCAGTCCTAAGGGGAAAGTTCATAGCAATACAGGCATACCTCAAGAAACAAGAAAAAAGTCAAATAAATAACCTAACCCTACACCTAAAGAAAGGTAATAGAAGGCTATAAAAATGAAAGTTAAAAGAGTAATAACCAAAATTTTTTAAAAATCAAAAAATAATCATAGTAAAAATACATCTAGGCATTTCTCTGGACCTTTTGTGGGCAGTGTGGGGTCAGTTCAGTGTCAGTTCAGTTCAGTTCAGTCGCTCAGTCGTGTCTGACTCTTTGCGACCCCATGAATCGCAGCACGCCAGGCCTCCCTGTCCATCACCAACTCCCGGAGTTCACTCAGACTCATGTCCATCGAGTCAGTGATGACATCCAGCCATCTCATCCTGTCGTCCCCTTCTCCTCCTGCCCCCAATCCCTCCCAGCATCAGAGTCTTTTCCAATGAGTCGACTCTTCGCATGAGGTGGCCAAAGTACTGGAGTTTCAGCTTTAGCATCATTCCTTCCAAAGAAATCCCAGGGCTGATCTCCTTCAGAATGGACTGGTTGGATCTCCTTGCAGTCCAAGGGACTCTCAAGAGTCTTCTCCAACACCACAGTTCAAAAGCATCAATTCTTTGGCACTCAGCCTTCTTCACAGTCCAACTCTCACATCCATACATGACCACAGGAAAAACCATAGCCTTGACTAGACGAACCTTTGTTGGCAAAGGAATGTCTCTGCTTTTGAATACGCTATCTAGATTGGTCATAACTTTCCTTCCAAGGAGTAAGTGTCTTTTAATTTCATGGCTGCAGTCACCATCTGCAGTGATTTTGGAGCCCCCCAAAATAAAGTCTGACCCTGTTTCCACTGTTTCCCCACCTATTTCCCATGAAGTGGTGGGACCGGATGCCATGATCCTCATTTTCTGAATGTTGAGCTTTAAGCCAACTTTTTCACTCTCCATTTTCACTTTCATCAAGAGGCTTTTAGTTCCTTTTCACTTTCTGCCATAAGAGTGGTGTCATCGGCATATCTGAGGTTATTGATGTTTCTCTTGGCAATCTTGATTCCAGCTTGTGCTTCTTCCAGCCCAGCGTTTCTCATGATGTACTCTGCATATAAGTTAAATAATCAGGGTGACAATATACAGCCTTGACGTACTCCTTTTCCTATTTGGAACCAGTCAGATAACCCCTTATTCTGGCTTGTATATCTGGCATATATATCTTATATATATTCTGGCTCATCTCTGGCTTGAGATCTTGTTTTCAAGGTCTATAGGTGCCTCTCAAGTGCACAGTCTCAACATTAACTGCAGGGTTTTATTCTGTTGCACTTGTCACTTGCAGAGTGGTTCCCCCTTCTTTGTTTATTTTGGCTTCCTCTGTTTTCAGTTCTCTTCCATGTCTAATTTCTGCCCTGACTCAAGGGGGTGAAGGTGGCCACTTATTTAGGCTCATTTGTTTAGTTGTGTTGTGGGGAGGGAGGGGCACTGCAAACAAATACCACTGGCATGTGTGGGGAGTGCTTGCAGTGGATGGACCACACTGGGTTTGCCACAGCCCAAGGTGGTGTGTACTTCCTGGGTCCACACTGCTCAGGCTCCAGGGTGCTCTGCAAGGGCATTGTCCCAAGTGGGCCCTGCATTTTGTGCACTTCCCAGGTCTAAGCCACTCAGGTTCTAGGGTGCTCTGCAGGGGCACAGACCCAGATGGGCTGTGGGTTTTGTGCCTTTCCCAGGTCTGAGCAACTCAGGTAACTGGGCGCTTGGTGAGTGCACTGTCCCAGGTGGGCCATGCATCTTGTGCACCGCCCCGGTCCTGGCCACTTGGTTTCCTAGGTGCACAGTGACAGCCTCAGGTGTGCTACGTATCTCCTCTGGGGAGCTGATCTCAGGTTGTGACACTCCTGGCAGATGTGAACTGTCCAGTATCCCAGGAAGACATGATTAGCAACTTCGAGCCTGCTCACAGTTTGATAGAAGATGCAGTCTCTGGGGCCAAGATTGCAGCAGCCCCTTGCCTTCCAGCTCTGGCTGTCACACAGCTGCCTCTCTGGCACTGGGGAGGGAGGGCCCTAAATGGCAGCTGGCTTGCTCTCATTTGGTATTCGCTCAATCCTTTGTTCTGTGAGCACACCAGGGGTCATCGTGTAGCATTAGAGCCTTTCACAGGAAAGGTTTATTTCTTGTTTTTCATCTCTCTAGCAATCCCACGGTTTAGGTTGCTATCTCACATTGGCTTCCTCAGATTGTCCTCAGGGCATTCAGGCCCGGTCCTTACCATAAGGATCGATGATGCAGCCTGTACCTCCCAGTCCAGCCCCCACCTGCTGCTGGTGGAAGAGAGTGTCTGTGCCGCTTCTCCATCTCTGCTTGTAGTTGTGGTGAGGCGCATATTCTGTAGGGTATCCCCCCCGTCCTGTTATGTTGCCCGCTGAGATCCCAAAACTCCCCACAGACACACCTATGAAAGGGTTTTCTACAATGTGGAAACTTCTCCTTCACGACTCCCTTTTCAGGACGGGTCTCTGTCCCTAAATCTTTTGTCTGTTTTCATCTTTTATATTTTGTCCTACCTCCTTTTGAATAGATTGGGATGCTTTTCTGGGTGCCTGGTGTCCTCTGCCAGTGTTCAGAAATTATTTTGTGGAAGTAGCTCCACATTCAAACGATCTTTTGATGGATTTGGGGGTGAGAAAGTGGTCTCCCTATCCTTTTCCTCCACCATCTTGGGACCACCCCCCTTCTCTTTCTCATCTTGCCCATATCAAAACTGTCTGTGCTGGATGGCTGTTCCTGTACCTGAAGGTCATGGACACACAACACCCACAAGGCTTTGTGATGTCCTTCAAGAATTCCACATGCAGATGGCGCTGCCCCACTAAGTTTTCCAGTTATTTAAGTATCTACAGTCTCACATTGAGATATACTCCCTCTACTTTCTTCCTGTACCCCAAGACCTCTCTTCTCTTTCTTACCTTGCTCTTCTGAAGACTGGGTGTGCAGGAGGCACTGTCCCTATGACTGAAGGCCTTGGCAACACAACACCCACAGGCTTTTCTGATTTAGTTCAACAAATCCACTAGCAGATGGTGCTGCTCCACTACATTTCCTGAATTCTACCTGGCTCTACAGCCTCACATTGACATTTACTCTCCCACTCCCTTCCTGTGCCCCGAGACCTGTCTTTTCTTTCTTCTCTTGCCCTTATCAAACGTGACTGTGCAGGAGTGACTCTCCCTGTCGCTGAAAGCCTTGTTGACACAACACCTCCATGGCTCTCAGATGTAGTTCAAGGAATACACCATCAGAGGGCACTGATTCACTAGCTCTTCGAGTTCTACTTGGCTCCACAGTCTCACAATGATATCTACTCCCACTCCCTTCCTGTGCCTCAAGACCTCTCTTCTCTTTCTTCTTTTGTTCATATCAAAATTGTGCGAGGGTGACTGTCTCTGTGTCTGAAGACCTTAGCAACACAATACTCCAAGGGACTTCTGGTGTAATTCAAGGAATCCACCAGCAGATGGCTCTTCTCCACTAGTATAGAAATCGGAAGCACACAATCAGTTAATAGGTTCTTTTTTTATTTATGTATTTATTTGACTGTGATGGGTCATCCTTGCTTCAGTGGGCTTTTATCTAGTTGCAGCGATCCAGGGCTTCTCTTGGTTCAATTTTATGGGCTTCTCATTGCTGTGACTTGTTTCCTAGCACAGGCCCTAGTGATGGCTTCAATAGTTGTGGCGCCCTGGCTTAGTTCCCCCTTGGCATGTGGGGTCTTCCTGTACCAGAAACTGAACCTCTGTCCCTTGCACTGGCAGGTGGAATCTTAACCACTGGGACCCCAAGGGAAGACCTGGAAGGTGAAGTCTTAACTACTAGACCACTGTGGAAGTTCCCCCAGGTCATAGATTTAGATGCAGACATACGACAGGAGCTTGGTCCAAGAAACAAAGCATGAACAGGGTGCAACTGACCAAAATCGTGAAGAAATGCCTCAGCTGAACATCAAGCAATCTGGCTGCTAACCTTGAATCTCCCACCCCTAGTTCTGTGGCTTTTGTACATCATTGTGAGTCTTTTTAAACTCACTTAAAATACAGTTTTTTGTTAACCTCTCAGTCCTCAAGCTACCAGGGCGTAGTGCTTCTCAAACTTTAATGTGCATGGAATCACCAGGCATATTATGAAAGTGCAAGTCCTGGTTCAATAGGCCTGTGATGGAGGCCTCAGAGTCAGAAATTCCCAGGTGATGCTAATGCTGCTGGTCCCTAGACCACACTTTGAGTAGCAAGCAAGCATATACTACAGAAGTGGCTTAAGGGCTCTCACTGCTGGTGTGGATGGAAGGTCAGAGGCAGAACTTTAGTCATCACGCCCTTGCAAGCTTCAGCCAGTGCCTTGCCTTTTGAGGTCCTGAGACTGTGGAGCTCGTCTGATCAGCTCTCAATCAAGCTGATCAGTAACAAAGATTTATCCTGGAGGATAGACTGCTTCCATGTGGTCAATGTTCCCCTTGGTCAGTGTTCATTGATTGATGTAAAATGAGTGGCCAACACATCCCCAGGGCTTTCTGATGTAGTTCATGAGATCCACCAGCAGATGGTAGGTTATTGAGTTACACTAGGCTCTACGGCCTCACATTGACATCCGCTCCTCCCACTCCTATGCTGTGCCCCAAGACCTCACTTCTCTTTCTCCTCTTGCCCTTATCAAAACTGACTCTTCTCGGGTGACTGTTCCTGTTGTTGAGGCCTTAGGAACACATCTCCCCTGGACCTTTCTGATGCAGTTCAAGGAATCCACAAGTAGAAGACGCTGCTCAAATATATTTTCGAGTTATACAAGATTCTATAGCCTCACGTTGACATCCACCACCACCCCCACTCCCTTCCTGTGCCCCCAAAGCTATCTTCTCTTTCTTCTCTTGACCTTATCAAAACTGGCTGTGCAGCAGTGACTGTGTCTGTGGTGAAGCCTTTGGCAACACAACACCCCAAGGGCTTTCTGATATAGTTCAAGGAATCAACCAGCAGATGGTGATGCTCCACTAACATAGATATCAGAACCACATAATCAGTTCATAGGTTCTTTATAATTTTTTATTTATATATTTACTTTGGCTGTGCTGGGTCTTTGGAGAAGGCAATGGCACCCCACTCCAGTACTCTTGCCTGGAGAATCCCATGGATGGAGGAGCCTGGTGGGCTGCAGTCCATGGGGTCCCTAAGAGTCGGACATGACTGAGCGACTTCACTTTCACTTTTCACTTTCATGCATTGGAAAAGGAAATGGCAACCCACTCCAGTGTTCTTGCCTGAAGAATCCCAGGGACAGGGGAGCCTGGTGGGAGGCTGTCTATGGGGTCACACAGAGTCGGACACAACTGAAGCGACTTAGCAGCGGCAACTGGGTCTTTGTTGCTGTGGTGGGCCTTTCTCTAGCTGCGGTGAGCCAGGGATACTCTTTTTTGCAGCGTTCAGACTTCTCATTGCCCTGACTTCTCTTGTTCAGAGCACAGGACCTATGGCACCAGGGCTTCCACAGTTGTGGAGCCCAGCTTCGTTGCTCCGTGCAAAGTGGAATCTTCCCGGACCAGGGATCGAAGCCACGTGTCATGCACTGGCAGGCTGATTCTCAACCAGTGAACCACCTGGGGAGCCCCCGAGGCTGAAATCTTAACTACTGGACCTCCAGGGAAGTCCCACAAGTCATGGATTTAGATGCAGGGACATGTGACAGGGGCTTTGTCCCAGAAACAAGGCATGAACTTGTCCTCTGGGATCAGAGGGAATCTGCCACAGGGTGCAACTGACCAGAATAGTGCAGAAAAGCCTAAGCCGAAAGTCAGGAAACCTGGCTGCTACCTTGCATCTCCCACCCACTAGTTGTGTAGCTTTGGGTGCATCATTATGAATCTTCCTTAGTTTGTTTGTACAACACAGTTCACTTACGTCAACCTCTTGGCCCTCAAGCTTCCAGGGAGTAGTGCTTCTCAGTACTGCACTACTTTGCAGGTGGCATGTATTTTGGTGTTGTCTCATGATATCTAGTTAATTTTTGTATGTTATGTGAGTTTGTTTTTAAAGATGTGCTTTTCCAATGTTTCCAGTAGTTTGCTAAAAATGTTATTTTTCTCTGTTGTACTGAATTTACATCTCAGTCAGAAGGCAATAGTCCTTCTGACTTACTTCACTCTGTATAATAGTTCCATCCACCTCGTAATTAGCCTCCAATTAAAATAAATTAAAAAAAGGCAATCGTCCATATAGTTTTGAGTATATTGTGAACTCTGTTCTGATCCATTGATCTGTAAATCTATCTTTATACCAAGATCACACTGAATTATTGTTGATCTATATCAAGTTTTGAAATGAAGTAGTATAAATCCTGCATCTTTGTTCTTTTTCAAAAATTTTGGCTCTCCTTAGCCTTTTGTATTTCTATGGAAAGGTGGAATCACTTTGTCAATTTATTTTCCAAGTCCTACTGTTGCTTCATTGGGAATGTGTTGAATCTATAGGTCAGTTTTCTAGAGCTCCCATCCAGCAATATTGAGTGTTCAAATCTGTGAGCATGAGATATCAATTTATGTTTGTAGTATTTAATTCCTTCTGTAATTTTCAGTGTACAGGTCTTCCAGAAATTTTGTCAAATTTATCCCAAAGTACTAATATTTCTGCAAAGAAAACATGTAAATGGCTACCAAACAAATGAACAGATGCTCCATGTCATTGAAAGTTGAAAGTGTCAGCTGCTCAGTCATGTCCAACTCTTTTGCAATTCCAGGGACTGTAGCCCACCAGGCTCCTCTGTCCATGAAATTCTCCAGGCAAGAATACCGGAGTGGGTAGCCATTACTTTCTCCAGGGGATCTTCCCAACCTAGGGATCAAACCCTGGTCTCCTGCACTGCAGGCAGATTCTTTACTGTCTGAGCCACCAGCAAGTCCAATTTCACATCATTAGCCTTAGGGAAATGCACATGAAAATTGCTTCACACATACTAGGATAACCGTAAATTAGAAAAGAAAAATAACAACTGTTGGAGAGTGTGGAATCATCATACATTACTAAGTGGGACTGTAAATGGTGCAGCCTCTATGTAAAACAGTTTGGTGAGTTCTTCCATTAGTTAAACATAGAATTAACATGTTATCCAGCAATTCTACTCCTAGTTGTGGACCCCCAAAATTGAAATCAGGTGTTCAAACAAAACCTGTACTTGAATGTCCATAGTAACCCTATTCACAATGGCAAAAAGGTAGAAACAACACAAATGTCCACAAACATATGACTGGATAAATAAAATGTCATATATCCATAAAATGGAATTTTATTCTCCCATTAAAAGAAACATACAATAATGTGAATGAACTACAGATAATGTGAATGAACTACAAAATATTACACTAAGAAGCCAGGTATAAAAGGTTACATATCATGATTCCATTTGTATGAAATACCCATAAAAAGTATATACATAGAGACAGAAAGCACGTTTGTATTTGCCAAGGAGTAGGGTAGGGAGGTATTGATGACTGACAATGCACATGGTGTTCTCATCTGTGGTGATGGAAATATTCTAGAATTAGATAATGGTGATGGTTACATATTGGGGATGTACTTCATGCTACTGAATTTGATACTTTAAAATGGTTAAAATGGTGACATTTGTTGTCTATTTTGCCATAATAGAAGACCCATCTCATCATAAATTTAAGGATTTGTTCATACTTTCTCAATCTGTTCCACTGATCTATGTGACTATCTTTGTACAAGATTCATAGTTTTGATTACTGTGGCTTTATGACTTCTGGAATAGGTATGATAAATCCTTCAACTGTTTTCCTTTTTCAAAATGTTTTGGCTAATTAAGGTGATATAAATGTATATTCCGCATACATTTTAAGATCAGCTTGTCAATTTCTACAGGAAATTCAGCTGAGATTTTGATAGATATTGGGCTCAATCTACAGATAAACTTGGGGAAGGTTGCCATATTGAGTCTCCCAACCCATGAACTATCTTTACTAAGTTTAAATTTTCTCAGCTATGTCTTATAATGTTTTAAGTAATTTTTAGTTTTCAGGTCTTATTCATTTTTATGGGATTTATCCCTAATGTTTTATTCTTTTGAAGGCTATTGTGTATCCAGTTGCTTTCTTAACTTCATTTTTGGAATTTTTGGTGCTAGTATGTACAAGTATAAGCGATATTTTGATGTTGATATTGTGTCCTGTTGGCCTTGCTAAATTTGTTTATGGGTCTAGTGGCTTTTTTGTGTCTGTGCTTTACTTGTTATTTTCTCCATACAGGATGATCTGTGAATAAATAAAGCTTTATTTCTTCCTTTCCAATTCGGATGGATTTGTCAGGGTAGGGGGCTTATTCCATTTGCTCAAGCTTCCACTACAATGATGAATAGAAATGGCAAGAGTAGACACCATGCATTGTTCCCAATATTAGGAACATTCTTTCACCATTAAATATTATGTGCACTGAGGTTTTTTATAGACTATTTGCCAGAAGAATGAGTTCCTAACAATTTCAATGTTCTTAAAAGATTTTAAAATCATGAATGGGTACTGAATTTCACCAAATCCATTTTTTAAATCTTTTGGAATGATTATGTATTACCCCTTTGTTCTCTTAATATGAAGTATAACATTCACTGGTTTCCTGCCATGACCCCACCCAATTATAGCCCTCAGGATGCTCCCCTCCCCCAGCTTCTGGCCACCAGAGTCGGGTGAGCTCACCAACAGACCCTTTCCTCCAAGGGGCACCACACCAGAAACAAGAGGCCTCTGTGTTTTTTTTTTTTTTTTTATTGAACTAAAATAATTTTCTTTATTAACTTATACAGACACAAGATTTGACAACACTGAAAACAAGAACATTTCTCTGACCAGACTGCGCTGACTGGTGGAGAGTTCATCACACACAGAAAAGGGAAAGCTGTCTTATTCAAGTCGGTGATGGTGTAGAACCTCCACTGCCTGAAAAAGAGATTGCAAATAAAGTACACAGAGAGGAGAGCAGCAGAGGCCTAGTGAGGAGATGAGGAAGAGGTGGGAGAGCAGCAGCAGCAGCAAACTACTCAAGATCAAAATGGTAAGAAAAATAGTGGCAGGAGCACGTGCTGAGGACGTGTCCCCGCCCCTCCCACAGCCAATACCTTTGGGGGCGGACAGCCCCAGCCAGAGCCCCATGGGGAGGGGGGATTCTCTGCAGGTGATGATGGGTCTCTAAGCCCGGGGCCCCTGAATCTCCAACATACTTTCTCCACTTTAGGAAGCGGCCTCCCAGGGCCCAGGCAGCTCCAACAGAGCTGGGAGCCTGGGGAGGACAGGATGCCCGTCCCCCAGAGCACACCCACTAAACAGCTCAGCACCGTCTGCATCGCACAGCCACTCATGTGTGCATAAACACTCACACACACGCATTCACACATGCACACTGACATGTATATTCACACCCACACACACACTCTCACACCAGTACCTTCACACACCCACATCTGTGCACTCATACCCATACACTCATCCACACTTATACACCCACACATCCCCATGCTCACACTCAAGCCCTCATGCATGAACATGCAAATTCACACACACATCCCCACACTCACATGCACTCAACATGCGCACTCACACACAGGCACGCACATATTAAGTAAAGACCCTCCCTAGTGCCCTCCCCAGGTCCTCTCAGGCTGGCCCAGGAAGAGGCTGCGGCTGGGGATCCAGTCACCCAGAGCGTGAGACCCGAACTTGAAAAGGGCACATTTACGCATCAGCCCCAAGGAGGCCCCTGGTCCTCCGCTCCTCTCCTCCCCTGCAGCCCATGTCACAGTCTCTCAGAACTCCAGGGATGCAGTCCAAAGGCTGGCAGTCTCCCGGAAATGGTCCTGGAGGGACACAGTTGGGGTGGAGGAGGGGCCACCAGGACCAGGGGTTTCCAGGCAACTTGGCACAAGGGAGGAAGCCATCAGCACCCTTCCGTCTGTGGGAATCTGCGGGGGGCATGTAGTAGCCTGGGTGCAGCCTCAGGCCTCGGGGTGAGGCAGGCAGAGCTCTTCAGCCGGGCCCTGGGTGGCTGAGAAGGGCACATGGTGTGAGGCTCAGCCCCTGTGTCCCAGGGGCAACCAGGCTGCTGTGGTTCTTAGTCCCAGGAACTGAGGACCAGGACCGCGAGCAATCAGTGAGGGGGCAGATGTGGATGTGGGATGGGGGTGAGGGCCAGGGCCTCTCCCAGCTCCCCTCAGTGCCGCTCCTGGTGCACCAGTCAGCAGCACAGCCAGGACCGCTGCAGGCCCATCCAGAGCAGATGCTCCTGTGTGATCCTAGCAGGAGGGACAGCCTGGAGACAGAGATATGGGGTCATGCGTGGGTCTCAGCTCCACGCCACCCACTTGTATCCCTTGCCTCCTATTACACTCGGCCCCAGGAGCCAGCCACCACCCTACCCAAACTGAGAGGCCTGTGCCACTCGACACCAAGGAACCCCTGGTTAAGCCTTGCGTGGGGCTTGGGTTAGGGTGGGGAGGTTTGTGTGTAAGGACCTTGCTCCCCAAGGGGGTTCTGGGATTCATCTCTCCTGTGACCATATCAGCTCAGACTGTCCCCCAGTTCTTCCCTGTAACTTGCTCTCACCTTCCCTGCCACGGGCCTCTCTCTCTCTCTAGATCTCTTGGGAGTCTGTGCTCCCCTCCCCCATCCCACTGTGCCAGATCTCCCAGAGACTGGGGTGCAGGTAGGCAGTGAAGACCCAGAGGCAGGTTCAGCTCCCCCACTTTGATCTATGTGACAAGGGCAAATGTCTCCCTTCCCAGAGCCCAGCAGGTGGGGAGAACCTGCTCCACCAGAGTGTCTCTAGCTCCATCCTTCCTTCCCCATGCCAGTACTGGATCACCAGGCCACCCCTCCCCTCGGGCTCTCCACCTGGAAGGCCCTGCCTCTCCTCGAGGGGTCAGGCTCTTCTCTCGGGTGCTCCCCAGGCAACTCTAGGGTCAGGGGTGCCCCAGGCAGGGATTTGACTCTCTGGACAAGACCACAGAAGGGGCGGTTCACCTTCTATAAAACCAGTTCCTGCAAGAAAAACATGGGGACTTGAGAGCTGCCTCTTCACCCAGAGATGTCCCCGTCTCCCCAGTTGTTGCCTACCCTACAAGCCTCTTCTCCATCTGCTCTCCCACCCCGGCCTGACAGCTGCCCTCCACCTAAGGAGACCCCCACTTTCCCAAATCCTTTGGGACACAGGGGCTGCTGGAGGCTGTCCAGGACTGGAGCAGCACATTCTGTGGCACCAGGAGGGCACTGGTAGGAGGTGGAGGGAGCGTGGCTGAGATGGGGCAGGGCTGGGAGGAACATGTCTTTCCCTCTCTTCCCTGTCCCCTGATGCAAAGCTTTGGAGGGTGGAGAGGAACAAGAGAGACAACAGGAGCAGGCAGAGAGCAGTCCCACAGACCCGCCAGGAGGAAGTCTTGTGAAGGGCTGAGAAAGTGACAGACCTGGGCTTGGGCCAAGAACACAACCATCCGTCCAGGCTGCCTCTCGAGGGGTGGAGGACAAGGGGGCCAGCATCCGCTCTCTTCTAGGGCTTTCTCAGGGCCTCTCCAGGGCCATTTCCCTCCATTCCCCCGTGTTCAGGTGACACTACCGGGGCCATGGTCCGAGGTGATGGGCTGATCCTCGGAGATGCCCAGGAAGTCGCCTCTCATCCCCAAGTTGGAAATATGACAAGGTTGTCCAGAGGGCCTGCGTGCACCCTGCCTTGCCTGCTCTCGGCTCGGCAGCTTTCCAGGCTGGCTTCCACGGGTCCCTTCCTCCCCCAAGCCCCCAGGGGCTGGATATGTAGATGCCATAGCAACAGCCTCCCTCCAGCCCGCAAGTCCAACCTCTGGTCTCCTACCTTTTTGGTCAGGGTCAATCATTCATGTTTCTAATGAAGAATTTCTTCCTTCTGCTCCCTCCTTCGGCTAAAGTGAAACAACAGGTTGGCTGCACTCAGATAATTTCCTTGAGTTTCATGGAAAGGGCCCGTTTTGAGAGTTTCAGTGCAGTTTGTCACCAGCCACGAAGTGGCTGGCGAGGGCTGGGGCTTCGGGACTGCGAGGTCGTTTCCGTACCCTGCATGTATCACCGTGATTTTCCTTGCCCACTGTTGTCTCAGCATCTTTCATTGTGGCCTTTCCTAATACTTCGCATCCTGATGGTTGTATCTCTAATGTAGGAAGAGATACAGGTGGGTCATTTTCAGGGTCATTTGTGAGCTTTAACCCTGTTGGAATAAACAGAAGAATCAGCCATCTGTTTCCCGGAACAAGAAAACTGTCGGCATGGAAGAAAAATCAATGCTGACAGCTTTTTAAAAATACAGGAACAAGGGATTTTTGGTCCAATCTGGACAAAATGGCACAGACCCATTTTCCCCTGGACTTCCTTTCTGGGCACAACTACAAATCCATTTAAGAATGCAAGATACAATGAACAGAGAATTCTATAAAGTGGTAAGAGGAAGGCAAAATGGGTTGGGACTCCAGGACTAGAAGAGTAACACAGTAGGTATCTTACATCCCCACATCCAAAAATGTAGGCAACCCAGATCTCGTGTTTTCCAAATCTCAACTGAGCAACAGAAGGCTGCCTCAATAGGCTAACTCTATCCACAATCGGAAATGGGAAACCGTCTGACAACATCAGAACTCCAATCGGAGACATCAGATTTGTCATGCAGAACTAGCAAGATGGACCTAGCTAACCAGCCACTAGCAGCCGGCCCCAGGAAGCCTCTTCATCCCTAAGGGTCAGAGGTTCCCACTGAGAGACACTCTAGCCTAAGTAAAGATCTTCCTCATTCCTCACTCTCTGGCAGCATGAGCAGGAGCACATGGGAATCCCAGCAGTACCACATAAATCGAGGAGACCAAAATAATACCATAAAGGCTCTGAAAATTAAGCTGTCACTAGACACATATTCCACAAAGTAGAAAAGAACTTACATGCTAAACTAAAACAGAGTGACTGCCCATTAAAATATTTAAATAGGACTCAGACTCTCCTAACATAATAGACAAAATGATCAGGATACAAAAAACAGATCAAAATCACATAGAACACCTAGAACCAAAAAAAAAAAAAACACAAAAACACAACTTGAGTGAGAAAAGCAATCTGACAAAAATGGAATCAGATTGGTAATCAAAACCAGAAAGGCAACAGAAAAATTTTAAATATATGGGGACAAATGGAAATATACTTCTTAATAATCCATGATTCAAAGAGAAAGTCTCAAGGGAAATTTAAAAATACATACTTAAATGAAAATGAAATTATATAATATAATCAAAATATGTGGAATGCAGCTATAGGAATGCTCAGAGGAAAATGTATAGCCCTAAAGGCACACAACAGAAAAGAGGAAAGCTCTCAAATAAATAATCTACGTTTCTACCTCAAGAAACTAGAATAAAAGGAAAATAAAAATTGAAGGAATAATAAAGATCACAGCAAAAATTAAACAAAAAACTTGCTCCTCAAAAAATTAATAGAACTGATAAACCTGTATTAACTTAGGCAAAAATGAAAGAAGATGCAAACCATCCATATCAGGAAGGAACTGGGTCTATCACTACACGTTCTGCAGCAATTAAAGAGATAATAAGGGAATACTATCAGCAACTTATGTTCACAAATGTTAAAAGTTAGGGGAAATGGGTAAATTTCTCAAAATCTACAAACTACCAGAATTCAACCAGTGTGAAATAGATAATCTGAATAGCACTCTGAAAATTAAAACTTGAACTCATAATTAAAAAGCTGCCAAAACAGACATCTCCAGATTCATATAGTGTTACTGGAGCATTCTACAAAGTATCTATACAATTAACACCACTTTTATATCATCTCTTCCAGAAAACAAGAACTATTACCCAAATCATTTCATAAGGCCAGTAATTACCCTGATAACAAAATCACACAAAGACAGTACTCAGAAGGAAAACTACAGACTAACATCTCCCATGAACTTCAACACGAAAATCCTCAACAAAATATTGGCAAGCTGAATGTAACAGTATGTAAGCATTATATACCGTGATCAAGTAGGATTTCCATATTTGAAATCAACCAACATAACCCACCATATATCAACAAGCTTTGAAAGATCATAATCCCATTGACTGACACAGAAAAGTATTTGACAAACCCTACATCCATTAACGATAAAAAAACTCAAGAGAGACGTCCCTGGTGGACCAGTGGCTAAGACTCCACATTCCCAATACAAGCGGCCCAGGTTCAATTCCTGGTCAGGGAACTAGATACCGAAAGGACGCAACGAAGAATTTGTATGCCACAACTAAGTGTTCACACACTTCAACTAAAGAGATCCCGAGTGCTGCAATGAAGACCCAGCATAGCCAAAAATAAATAAATAAAACCCTAGGAAAGTTAGGAATTATTATCAACCTGATAAAGTATCAATAAAAACCCTGCACGAACATCACATGTAAAAGTGAAAGACATAACGTTTCCATGATAAAACTGAGAAGAAGGCAAGGATGTTTGCTCTCACCATTCATATTCAACATTGTACCAGAAGTTGGACCTACTGCAACAAGGCAACAAATAAATAAAGAAATAAAAAGCACTGTAGATCATGTGACTATGTATAAAAACCCCAAGAAATTTACCAAAAAACGCCTTCCTAGAACTCATAAGCAAGTTCAGTAGGGTCACAGGATAAAAGAAGAAAACATAAAATTAGAGGCAGACCTATATAAAAACACTGAACATTTGTTTTAACAAAAATTTAAAATAATACCATTTACAGTTATGCCAATGAAAATTAAATGCTCCTGCATATACTTGGCAAACATGTAGAGGATCTGCACACTGAAAATTATAAAAAGTAGATGAATAACTATACTCTAACACAAACATAGATAAAATAAATTTTTTTCTCTATCAGAAAGTTGGTGATGGGACTTCCCTGGTGGTCCAGTGGTTAAGAATCCACCTTCCAATGCAGGGGACTCAGGTCTGATCCCTGGTTGGGGAACTAAAATCCCACATGCCCCAGGGCAATGAAGCTAGCACCCTGCAACTAGAGAGAGCCCTCGAGCTCTAACTAGGGAGGCTGCACACCACAGTAAAGACCCAGTGTAGCCAAAATAGATAAGTAGATAACATTTTTTAAATGATGAAAGAAATCAAAGAAAACTTGCAAAACATACTGTGTTCATTGTTTGGAAAAATCAACACAGTAAAGAGATCATTCCTCCTCAAATTCACATATAGTTTAATGTTATTTCTAGCAAAATTCCAAAAAAGTTTCTTATAGATAAGCGTATTCTAAATTTTACATGGAAAGGGACAGGCCCTAGCATAGCTTAAAATAAAATTGATCTTGACAAAATAAAGTGGGAAGAAAGACTCACACATAACTCTATGGAACAAAACAGATACACAAGTATGCCCAACTGATTTTGACCAAAGTGCAAAAGCAATTCAATGGAGGAAGGCCAGCCTTTTCAATAAACAAGGCTGAAGCAACTGGACCTACACAAGCAAAAACACAAATGAGCTTCAATCTAAATTTCGTATCTTATATAGAATCTACTCAATATGAATCACAGACTTAAATGCAAACTTAAAAACTTTTAGGAAAAACATAGAAAATTTTAGGGATCTATGGCTAGCCCTGATAGCAAAGATACAACCGGTAAAAAGAAAAGTTGAAAAACTGGGCATCAAAATAAAAAACTTACTCTGTGGAAACCCATGGGAAGAGGATAAAAGGAAAAATATACAGACTTGGGGAAACTACTTGCAAACCATATACGCTAGAAAGCACTACAATCTATACAAAAACTCTCAAAATTCAACACTTAAAAAACAACCAAATGAAACCATGGCAAAGGCCGTTTCACTGAAGATAATATAAAGATGGCAAATAAGCACATGAAAACTACATCATCATCAGCTATTACCGAAATGGCAAGTCCAAGCCACAATGAGATAACATTACATACTTAAACAGAAGCCAAAAAATTTTTAAGTGGTAATACTATTAAACAATGGCAAGAATGTGGAGAAAGGATCACATCCATTGCTGGCCAGGAAGGTCAAATGATGCAGCCACTCTGAAAACCAGTTTAGCATTCAACATCTGATTACCATATGAAACGGCAATTTCACTCTTTCACTCTCTATCCCAGAGAAACGCAAACTTACCATCTCTACACAAAATTCTGTACAGGAATGTTCATGGCAGCTTTATTCACAATAGCCCAAGACTGAAGACAGCAAAAATATCTTTCAATGTTTATCAATATTACAGAACACTTCTCAGCAGTAAAAATGAATGAACTACTGATACACACAATAACTTAGATGAATTTCCAGGGAATTATTGTGAAGGAGAAAAGTTAATCTCCCAAAGCTGTATTTTTGAAATGACAAAATTTTTGAAAAACTGTAAGCAGAATCAGTGGTTGGCACAGGTTGGTGATGAGGTAGGGTGTGGGAGGGAAGGGTGTGTTGTTGTATTGATAAAAGGGCAACAGGAAGGATCCTTGTGGTAAATGGATCTGCATTGGGGTGGTGAATATACAAACACTCCACGTGATCAAATCTTATATAACTAAATACATACACACCCACCAATGAATACAAGGAAAATGAAAGTATGAATACAGGTCAGTGGACTGTACCCACTTTATTATCCTGGTTGTGACATCATGTACGTTTGCAAAAGTTATCACTGAGGAAAATGGGTAAAGGTATATGGGTTCTTTGTTACATTTTAAATATGCATGTGAATCTACAAGTCAGTCAATAAAGAGGTTAATTTTTAAAAAATATAGAGGAACAAAATCTTAAAATTGTTAAGCCTTTATAAAGGCTCCTATTAAGGAATTTTTCCTCTTCCTATATGTACGTTTACCTCAAAGAGACTCTCAAGAATGTCCTCGAACTCTTAGGGACGTTGGGTCTATGGTTCTTGCCCTTGTGCTAAACAGAATCACTTTAAGTTTAGGGTGCAATGATAACACTCTGAGAATAAAACTTGGAGGTCATGGACTGCCATCTAAATTCCAGACTATTTTCAGAAAAAGGAATAACTCTCTATACTTTTATTTACTCTAAACATTTAAATGGCAGAATCTTAAACTCAGTATCTTTCTTATATTTCTACCGTGGCTGTGCTGGATGTGCAATGAGGAAGCTAGGACCTAACCCTAAGGACACACGGAAACGTCGTGGGACAGAGAGTCCTGTGGTATTCCAGCAGACCTGGTTAGAGATGAGGCGGCGAGACCAGGATGGTAAGAGCAGAAGAGGTTGAGACATGGTTGTATTCAGGAGCTCTTTTGAAGACAGAGTTAAGAGTACTTGCTCCCTGATTGGCTGGGGGGTAGGGATAACCAAAGGACTGGAAAAAAAGGATAACTGAGAGTTTTGGGGCCTGAACAACTGGGTAAACTGTGCTTTCTACGGACATGGAAAAGATCTGGCAAGAGTGGGCTTGCAGGGTAGGGCAAGAGTATGATAGATCAAGCAGTCTACTTAGGAGAAAGATGTGTATCTGGAAAAAGCTCTCCAGGTGATCTGGATCTGCCTTCCCTCTTCCCCTCACACCATCAGAGCTGAGACCAACCCACTGCTGGGACACTCTCACAGGTGTGCATTTTCCATGAACTGAGGATGTAACAGATTGCTCAATTGCTGTACAAAGGAAAGGAAGACTCTTTACCTACAGAGGCGACATCCTCATAGAGTTCCTGCATTACATCAAGGTAGAGGGTCTTCTCATCAGGGGTCATTATTTTCCATTCTTCCTCTGGAAAAATACAAGGCCACATCTTCAAATGCTCAATGGACTCTAGAGAAGAGAGTAAGTTGTAGTTCAGTACTCGCTACAACAGAAGCCATCCTATCACTCATTTCTGAATTACATGGGAGGCCAGTTACCAAAAAGTTAAGAGAAGATCAAGGGAAAAGGAGTGAGATGACAGGAAAGGTGCCCAAGAGATCAGTACACAGCTTGGGAGGTGCCCAATCCCACAGCGCCAATCCTAGTTGCCTAGGGAACACCCTGGGCTAATGTGCCTCAGAGCATCTGCTGTGTAAGGCAGGATCATGGGCAGCAGAGAAAAGCAGACAAGGCCACATTCAGGCTGCCTGAAAACGCTTGTAAAGTACAGCTCACCTGGACATAGGCAAGGTGAGCTTAGATGCCAACTTGCCAGCTTGGGGTGCTTTTCTCCTCAGAAAAGGTTGACTCTCTTCAGCAGGCACAGCTGTGGGGAAGGAGCCAGAAAAAAAATATATTTTTTCTGTTTATGAATACCCCAAACCAACTTCTACAGTTTAGACTCCCTCAGTAAAGACAGCTCACCTTCACGTGTGTGTGTGCACACGCGAGCTCACACATCTGCACCACAAGTGGCCTTCTCATAAATTAGAACCAAAAGCCACCACTCCATAGAACTGGTTCCCAGTTTTCATTAAATGAAAGGAAATCCACTGCTTTTCCTCTCATTAAAGAAAATGTTCCACTGAGCTAGGCAAGCATTAGAGGTGTTTGAAAATTAAAACCTTGGTGGGAAACATGGGAGATTTCTTTTATTACTTTTTTCCTGGTGGTACAATTCTCTTCCCATTCTGCCACTGACAGCCCATTTCTGATCCCAATTTCTCCTCTAACTTCTAATGGTGAGATGACCCCCCCTGCCTTGTCCCTGCTCTACCTTCTTCTCCCCTCTCAAATTTCTATAGAGAAAGGTCCACATTGTTGAATACCAGGGTTCTGTGGTTTGGATGCTTCTGTACCCAGAATGGCCTTCACCTTCACCCACCACGGACCTACTGTACTCCCACTAGAACAGTCATCCTAACTGAAAGCATGACTGGGCACCTGGAAACATTCCCATGCAATGCTCCCTGAACCAATTACTATCACAGCTCCCAGGAGAATATAATGATGATGAAACTCCTCACCTCCTTTATCCACAGGCTGGCTTTCTTTGTGAGTATTCCAGCGCGGCTCCTGCAGTACTTGGTATTATATTCGAACATTGCTTCCTGGAACACACCCACTTGGCTGGGGCTCTGCTGGCTTCCACTTAAAAGCCTGGGGCCACTGCTGTTCCTTCCCAAGAGCGCTGTGTCATTTTCCCAGTTGGTGGGTGTGACCTAAAAATTAACCCCCATCCTCATATAGAAAAGAGCTTTGTTTTGGGGTGGTGATGGAAGAACAAATAAGAGTAGAGTCCAGGTTTGGGGAGGCAGTAAGGAAATTGTTTAAAAATGAAGAGATATTGCGCCACGATTTTCTCACCAAGAACTGTACACATGATCTGGCGAAAATCAGATTAAAATGAGAGAAGCTATGACTTGCTTGCCTCCACACCTCCTTGGACAGTCCACAGCTCAGGCCAAGAGCAGGGTAGGGGTGGCTGTCTGTTCTCTCACTGCCTCCAATCTCTTGCTTTCTAGACTTGGATCCTTGCTTTAGTTGGACTTTGATTTTCTAGTTTCCTCTAAAGAATTAAGAAAATGAATAAAAGAGGGTTTTCTGTCAGGTGGATTTCCAATCCTCCCACGTCCAGGGAACAATTTCATGGAAAGGGGATGCAGCGGAGGAAAAAAGTGGGAAGAGCTGGATTCAACTTCGCCATACACTTCAGGTGTATAAGACACTTGTGCTCCTCAAGGCGGCTGCTCAAGGAGAAGTAGGCTGCCTCTCCCCAGGGCAGACCTGGTTACCTACTCACCAGCAAAGCCAAGGCAAAGCATGAAGGCAGGCCACGGAGACACCTTTTATCCTGGCCCTGCGATGTGTGTTCCCAGCCCAGAGAGCACCACGCCTCAGCATTCTGATTTTCTCCATTTTACTGTGAGCTTATATTCTTGCTTTTCTGATCCTTTTCCCTTCTCTTCCATTTCTTCTCTTTCTTTGCAGTTCTCCCCAGAAAGGTTTGATTTATACTTTGGCTGCTACCTCTCCTGCCTTTGACCTTTAAAACCCTGCATTTGGAGGTTTTTTCTCTCCCTTCTAGCATTTTCTTGCTCCTTTTATTTCTTGGCTGCTAAGTCCTTCTCCTTGGCCATGCTCTAGGCCAGGCCCACCACCTTCAATTCACCCTGGCCCTAAAAGAGGCAAATTGCATTTCTTTTTCTAAGGCCAGGAAAAAGACTCTCAGAACTCCCCAACCTGGAAAGCTGTCAGTGCAAGCTGTGATTTCAGATTGCACTTAGTTATTCTAAAGGAACAACAGAAGAGTGACTTAATCCATCTCATTCTCCAATTATTGACCCCACTTTTCACCCTCTTTCACAGTGTACATGTAAGAATCTTTCTGCTCACCTCATTGCTTTATTCCACCACATTCTCTGTGAAAACGCGTCTACCAGGGCCACAGCCCTCTTTGACGTTCTGTGGATGATACTTCTGCACCCAGTTCTGATATGACTGGGGCAGAACGTCCAGGAACTGCTCCAGCACCAGCAACTCCAAGATTTGCTCTTTTGAGTGGATCTCTGGCTCAGCCACTGAGAGCATAATTTCCTGCAGGTGGCTGACAGCCTCATACGGTCCAGGTGTTCATTGGTAACAGAAGCTCCGGAAGTGCTGGCGAGCACTCTCAGGATGAAGACTGCCCATCTGTGGGCTGGATTTCTTACTCTTATTGAACTCTCTTTTCACAGACCTCTTATCCCCTGCAAAACCTCCACATAGTGGGTACAAGCATGCACGGCCTTCACAGGGCCTCATCATTATTTGCTCTCGGAACAGCTTTCTTCTATTTGTGACATCCTCCTGGGCCACCTGATAACTGAGGCCTTGTCAGCTTTGGCTACAAAACCAATGATGGATCTTCTCCCCAAGGCACTGAGAGAGGGGAGGGAAAAAATACACGTCAAGAAGAAAGCCACATGACGCACATTTACTTACTTATCAGAGAAAGAAGAACAGAAAGTTATCAGAAAAGGAGGAAAGACAGAAGTAACCTTTCTGCCTCCTCTTTAAAATTAACTGCCACTCGTGAAGGCTCAAGACTCAGGACATGTTTTCAACCTTTCCTCTGTTACCCAACTTTGAAACAAATATACAACTCTGGAAAGACAAATGTTAGTTCATCACTTTTCTTTAAGGTTGAGGATAAAAAACTTACACGCATTTGCTAAAAGGAGCTTTGATGTTATCCAATTACTTAATCTTGCGCAACTTCCTGTCCCACCTAAAACGGGGGTATTTGACTTTCTCTACATTTTAATAGATCATTTCCAGTTTCTTATCCTCAGTGAGATTGAGACAATGCTCTGTCCCTTCACCTTTTATGCAGAATGATTCCTTTGCTCCACTAGAACATCTAGATTGTCTTTCACATCATATTAATACTTGAAGTGAAACTGAGAAAACACCAGATCAGAAAAAAATTAGAGAAAGTAACCTTATTCCTTCAGCAAGTTTCCCCTCTAAGCAATTAGATGCATTAACACCGCTTCTTTGGACCTCTGGAACACATTATGAATGTCACTGTGCCCTTGTTCACAGAAACAATGGCACCCCACTCCAGTCTCTTGCCTGGAGGATGGAGGAGCCTGGTGGGCTGCCGTCCATGGGGTCCCAAGAGTCGGACACACTGAAAACGACTTAGCAGCAGCAGCACAGCAGCAGCAGCCCCTTTCTACCTGTGTATGAAATTTTCTGCCTCACTTACTAGAAAAAAAAACTGACATTCGTTGTTCTCAACATATCCAAACGTCACACTCTTAAAAACACACACACCACACACACCACACACACACACACACACGGAGAAAACAGGGACGATAAAGGTTGTTCGGAAACAAGAAAAGTCCAGAAAAAGGACCTGTCTGGACTTGTCATGTTCCTCAGGGTCATGAGAGATCTTTTAAAAGCAAGCTGACGCTGGCCTGAGAGTCTCGATTTTCTCAGAGGTGACCAAGAAAAACACAACAAGCGGCTCTTTCAAGGTACAGCCACAGTGTGTTCAAAGAGAATGGTCCAGAGTGACAGACGCGCCTTCCGCATTTCTCTGTCCACAAAAACTAATGTCTTGGACGGCGAAATGACCTCTTCTCCGGAGCTTCCCTGCCTAGCTCAGTTCCGCCTGGACCAATGCAGGAGACCCCAGTTCGGTTCCTAGGCGGAAGATCTGGCTGCGAGAAGGGACAGGCTACCCACTCCAAGTATTCTTGGGACTTCCCCCTTGTGGGCTCCGGTGGTAAAAGAAATCCGCCCACAATGTGGAGAAGACCTAGGTTCAGACCCCTGGGATTTGGGAAGATCCCCTAGAGGTCGGGAAAACGCTACAGTTTCCCCCAGTTCGTCTGGCCTGCGAGAATTTTCCTACGGACTGCATTCGCAGAGAGTTTTGGACAACAACTGGCCCGACTTACAAATCACCAGTAATTATGCTCAAATGCCGGCAGGAAACGGAGCATAGTTTCGCATGGTGCTCCTGGTAGCCTTTTACCGACCCACGGCCACCTCCACCTATCTGGGTCCAAAAGCTACCAAACAGCTCCTTCAACACACCAGCGGACCTCAGAGGACTACTATCAGGCGAGCAACCCTGCGGGGGTTTTGTTTCCACACAGAGTGTCCACTAAGTATGCTTCCGTGACGGGTTAGATTGAACTGTAAGGTGCCGGGCCTGAGTAACACTAGCACTCCTGCAGAGAACAGCCGTATCGACCGGGTCTCAGACCCACCCGCCAGCCCGGCAACAGAAGTCACAGAGACAAATACGGAAAAGGCCGCCGCCCCGAGGCAACTTCCGCCTCCCCCCACCCCCGCCGGCTCCTGAGGTAATACTCATAAGGTATGGTCGCGAATTTCTCAGAGCTCTACCCGACCAAACCCCAAGAAAATCAGCGTCTCGAGTTACCTCCACTCAGCTCATGGGCTTCCATAGAGGTGACGCCCAATTCCCTGCGTCCTGGGCTCAGGCTATTCACAGTCATCCACACATCACGCCGCGCAAGGAGGAGGAGGAGATGCGGGTTCCCGCGCCCAGACCGGGCGAAGGGCCGGATGCGGGAAGGCGCGAAGCCCGGAGCGCGCGGCGCACTCTGCCGAGATCATCCTCCGGCTTGACCTCTAGCGACGCTCGAGATCGAGTACACCCAGGCCGCCATTCGAGGTCGGTCGTCGTGCTGTGGGCCGGGCGTCCCACCGGAGAACGAGCTGAAGGCGCATGGCATGTCCGGTATGGCTGTCCGTGATACCCACGCCCACATCACCACCGCCTCACCTCCTCTGCCCCCCAAACCCTGCCGTAGGCGTCCGCACACGAGTCAGGAAGCGCTCCGCACGTACCGCCCCATCCTGGGGTCGAAGACCACCGGATGCCAGAAAAAAAAGAAGTCAGGATCACGAAGTCTCGAGGCTCACGGAGTCCTTGGCACGCCTCGAAGGAGGTCTTCTCTGAGCGTCGCTGATCTCGGACCCCCACCGACTGCCCGCCGTGTCTTGCGGTTCCAGATTGACTGGCGCGAATCAAGCGTTCCATAACAGCGGGGGTCATATTTACTCCCCAGGAACGCCTGGCATAGAGACCCCTACTCCAAAGTCAATCACTAGGATTGTACCCGGGGACATCTGATTACGAGGCTTTTGGTCCTCCTGGCAGACCCCTCGCTGGATCAGGAGCAGCAGTCCTGATATTTTTAAAATCCTCTTCTGGTTTGCAGGCACGTGCTTCCCAACTATTATTGTTTATTCTTTGTGTCTGCTGCTGCTGCTGCTGTGGCCGCCGCCGCCAGCCAAGTCGCTTGAGTCGTGTCCGACCGGCACCCCATGGACGGCAGCCCACCAGGCTCCCCGATGGTCCCTGGGAGTCTCCAGTCAAGAACTCTGGGTGGGGAGTGCTTGCAGTGGATGGACCACACTGGGTTTGCCACAGCCCAAGGCGGCGTGTCCTTCCTGGGTCACCCTGCTCAGGCTCCAGGGTGCTCTGCAAGGGCATTGTCCCAAGTGGGCCCTGCATTTTGTGCACTTCCCAGGTCTAAGCCACTCAGGTTCTAGGGTGCTCTGCAGGGGCACAGACCCAGATGGGCTGTGGGTTTTGTGCCTTTCCCAGGTCTGAGCAACTCAGGTAACTGGGCGCTTGGTGACTGCACTGTCCCAGGTGGGCCATGCATCTTGTGCACCGCCCCGGTCCTGGCCACTTGGTTTCCTAGGTGCACTGTGACAGCCTCAGGTGTGCTACGTATCTCCTCTGGGGAGCTGATCTCAGGTTGTGACACTCCTGGCAGATGTGAACTGTCCAGTATCCCAGGAAGACATGATTAGCCAACTGGGAGCCTGCTCACAGTTTGATAGAAGATGCAGTCTCTGGGGCCAAGATTGCAGCAGTCCCTTGCCTTCCGGCTCTGGCTGTGACACAGCTGCCTCTCTGGCACTGGGGAGGGAGGGCCCTAAATGGCAGCTGGCTTGCTCTCATTTGGTATTCGCTCAATCCTTTGTTCTGTGAGCACACCAGGGGTCATCGTGTAGCATTAGAGCCTTTCACAGGAAAGGATTATTTCTTGTTTTTCATCTCTCTAGCAATCCCACGGTTTAGGTTGCTATCTCACATTGGCTTCCTCAGATTGTCCTCAGGGCATTCAGGCCTGGTCCTTACCGTAAGGACCGATGATGCAGCCTGTACCTCCCAGTCCAGCCCCCACCTGCTGCTGGTGGAAGAGAGTGTCTGTGCCGCTTCTCCATCTCTGCTTGTAGTTGTGGTGAGGCGCATATTCTGTAGGGCATCCCCCCATCCTGTTATGTTGCCCGCTGAGATCCCAAAACTCCCCACAGACACACCTATGAAAGGGTTTTCTACAATGTGGAAACTTCTCCTTCACGACTCCCTTTCCAGGACGGGTCTCTGTCCCTAAATCTTTTGTCTGTTTTCATCTTTTATATTTTGTCCTACCTCCTTTTGAATAGATTGGGCTGCTTTTCTGGGTGCCTGGTGTCCTCTGCCAGTGTTCAGAAATTATTTTGTGGAAGTTGCTCAACATTCAAATGATCTTTTGATGAATTTGGGGGTGAGAAAGTGGTCTCCCTATCCTTTTCCTCCACCATCTTGGGACCACCCCCCTTCTCTTTCTCATCTTGCCCATATCAAAACTGTCTGTGCTGGATGGCTGTTCCTGTACCTGAAGGTCATGGACACACAACACCCACAAGGCTTTGTGATGTCCTTCAAGAATTCCACATGCAGATGGCACTGCCCCACTAAGTTTTCCAGTTATATAAGTATGTACAGTCTCACATTGAGATATACTCCCCCTACTTTCTTCCTGTACCCCAAGACCTCTCTTCTCTTTCTTACCTTGCTCTTCTGAAGACAGAGTGTGCAGGAGGAACTGTCCCTGTGACTGAAGGCCTTGGCAACACAATACCCACAGGCTTTTCTGATTTAGTTCAACAAATCCACTAGCAGATGGTGCTGCTCCACTACATTTCCTGAATTCTACCTGGCTCTACAGCCTCACATTGACATTTACTCTCCCACTCCCTTCCTGTGCCCCGAGACCTGTCTTTTCTTTCTTCTCTTGCCCTTATCAAACGTGACTGTGCAGGAGTGACTCTCCCTGTCGCTGAAAGCCTTGTTGACACAACACCTCCATGGCTCTCAGATGTAGTTCAAGGAATACACCATCAGAAGGCACTGATTCACTAGCTCTTCGAGTTCTACTTGGCTCCACAGTCTCACAGTGATATCTACTCCCACTCCCTTCCTGTGCCTCAAGACCTCTCTTCTCTTTCTTCTTTTGTCCATATCAAAATTGTGCGAGGGTGACTGTCTCTGTCTGAAGACCTTAGCAACACAATACGCCAAGGGACTTCTGATGTAATTCAAGGAATCCACCAGCAGATGGCTCTTCTCCACTAGCATAGAAATGGGAAGCACAGAATCAGTTAATAGGTTCCTTTTTTTATTTATGTATTTATTTGACTGTGATGGGTCATCCTTGCTTCAGTGGGCTTTTATCTAGTTGCGGCGATCCAGGGCTTCTCTTGGTTCAATTTTATGAGCTTCTCATTGCTGTGACTTGTTTCCTAGCACAGGCCCTAGTGATGGCTTCAATAGTTGTGGCGCCCTGGCTTAGTTCCCCCTTGGCATGTGGGGTCTTCCTGTACCAGAAATTGAACCTCTGTCCCCTGCACTGGCAGGTGGAACCTTAACCACTGGGACCCCAAGGGAAGACCTGGAAGGTGAAGTCTTAACTACTGGACCACTGTGGAAGTTCCCCCAGGTCATAGATTTAGATGCAGACATATGACGGGAGCTTGGTCCAAGAAACAAAGCATGAACAGGGTGCAACTGACCAAAATCGTGAAGAAATGCCTGAGCTGAAAATCAAGCAAACTGGCTGCTAACCTTGAATCTCCCACCCCTAGTTCTGTGGCTTTTGTACATCATTGTGAGTCTTTAAATTTTATTTTATTTTTAAACTTTACATAATTGTATTAGTTTTGCCTTAAACTCACTTAAAATACAGTTCACTTATGTTAACCTCTCGGTCCTCAAGCTACCAGGGTGTAGTGCTTCTCAAACTTTAATGTGCATGGAATCACCAGGCATATTATGAAAGTGCAAGTCCTGGTTCAATAGGCCTGTGATGGAGGCCTCAGAGTCAGAAATTCCCAGGTGATGCTAATGCTGCTGGTCCCTAGACGACACTTTGTGTAGCAAGCAAGCATATACTACAGAAGTGGCTTAAGGGCTCTCACTGCTGGTGTGGATGGAAGGTCAGAGGCAGAACTTTAGTCATCACGCCCTTGCAGCTTCAGCCAGTGCCTTGCCTTTTGAGGTCCTGAGACTGTGGAGCTCGTCTGATCAGCTCTCAATCAAGCTGATCAGTAACAAAGATTTATCCTGGAGGATAGACTGCTTCCATGTGGTCAATGTTCCCCTTGGTCAGTGTTCATTGATTGATGTAAAATGAGTGGCCAACACATCCCCAGGGCTTTCTGATGTAGTTCATGAGATCCACCAGCAGATGGTAGGTTATTGAGTTACACTAGGCTCTACGGCCTCACATTGACATCCGCTCCTCCCACTCCTATGCTGTGCCCCAAGACCTCACTTCTCTTTCTCCTCTTGCCCTTATCAAAACTGACTCTTCTCGGGTGACTGTTCCTGTTGTTGAGGCCTTAGGAACACATCTCCCCTGGACCTTTCTGATGCAGTTCAAGGAATCCACAAGTAGAAGACGCTGCTCAAATATATTTTCGAGTTATACAAGATTCTATAGCCTCACGTTGACATCCACCACCACCCCCACTCCCTTCCTGTGCCCCCAAAGCTATCTTCTCTTTCTTCTCTTGACCTTATCAAAACTGGCTGTGCAGCAGTGACTGTGTCTGTGGTGAAGCCTTTGGCAACACAACACCCCAAGGGCTTTCTGATATAGTTCAAGGAATCAACCAGCAGATGGTGATGCTCCACTAACATAGATATCAGAACCACATAATCAGTTCATAGGTTCTTTATAATTTTTTATTTATATATTTACTTTGGCTGTGCTGGGTCTTTGGAGAAGGCAATGGCACCCCACTCAAGTCCTCTTGCCTGGAGAATCCCATGGATGGAGGAGCCTGGTGGGCTGCAGTCCATGGGGTCCCTAAGAGTCGGACATGACTGAGCGACTTCACTTTCACTTTTCACTTTCATGCATTGGAGGAGGAAATGGCAACCCACTCCAGTGTTCTTGCCTGGAGAATCCCAGGGACAGGGGAGCCTGGTAGGAGGCTGTCTATGGGGTTGCACAGAGTCGGACACAACTGAAGCGACTTAGCAGCAGCAGCTGGGTCTTTGTTGCTGTGGTGGGCCTTTCTCTAGCTGCGGTGAGCCAGGGATACTCTTTTTTGCAGCGTTCAGACTTCTCATTGCCCTGACTTCTCATTTCAGAGCACAGGACCTAGGGCACCAGGGCTTCCACAGTTGTGGAACCCAGCTTCGTTGCTCCGTGCAAAGTGGAATCTTCCCGGACCAGGGATCGAAGCCACGTGTCATGCACTGGCGGGCTGATTCTCAACCAGTGAACCACCTGGGGAGCCCCCGCGGCTGAAATCTTAACTACTGGACCTCCAGGGAAGTCCCACAAGTCATGGATTTAGATGCAGGGACATGTGACAGGGGCTTTGTCCCAGAAACAAGGCATGAACTTGTCCTCTGGGATCAGAGGGAATCTGCCACAGGGTGCAACTGACCAGAATAGTGCAGAAAAGCCTAAGCCGAAAGTCAGGAAACCTGGCTGCTACCTTGCATCTCCCACCCACTAGTTGTGTAGCTTTGGGTGCATCATTATGAATCTTCCTTAGTTTGTTTGTACAACACAGTTCACTTACGTCAACCTCTTGGCCCTCAAGCTTCCAGGGAGTAGTGCTTCTCAGTACTGCACTACTTTGCAGGTGGCATGTATTTTGGTGTTGTCTCATGATATCTAGTTAATTTTTGTATGTTATGTGAGTTTTTTTGTTTTTAAAGATGTGCTTTTCCAATGTTTCCAGTAGTTTGCTAAAAATGTTATTTTTCTCTGTTGTACTGCATTTACACCTCAGTCAGAAGGCAATAGTCCTTCTGACTTACTTCACTCTGTGTAATAGTTTCATCCACCTCTTAATTACCTCCAATTAAAATAAATTTAAAAAAAGGCAATCCTCCATATAGTTTTGAGTATATTGTGAACTCTGTTCTGATCCATTGATCTGTAAATCTATCTTTATACCAAGATCACACTGAATTATTGTTGATCTATATCAAGTTTTGAAATGAAGTAGTATAAATCCTGCATCGTTGTTCTTTTTCAAAAATTTTGGCTCTCCTTAGCCTTTTGTATTTCTATGGAAAGGTGGAATCACTTTGTCAATTTATTTTCAAAGTCCTACTGTTGCTTCATTGGGAATGCATTGAATCTATAGGTCAGTTTTCTAGAGCTCCCATCCAGCAATATTGAGTGTTCAAATCTGTGAGCATGAGATATCAATTTATGTTTGTAGTATTTAATTCCTTCTGTAATTTTCAGTGTACAGGTCTTCCAGAAATTTTGTCAAATTTATCCCAAAGTACTAATATTTCTGCAAAGAAAACATGTAAATGGCTACCAAACAAATGAACAGATGCTCCATGTCATTGAAAGTTGAAAGTGTCAGCTGCTCAGTCATGTCCAACTCTTTTGCAATTCCAGGGACTGTAGCCCACCAGGCTCCTCTGTCCATGAAATTCTCCAGGCAAGAATACCGGAGTGGGTAGCCATTACTTTCTCCAGGGGATCTTCCCAACCTAGGGATCAAACCCTGGTCTCCTGCACTGCAGGCAGATTCTTTACTGTCTGAGCCACCAGCAAGTCCAATTTCACATCATTAGCCTTAGGGAAATGCACATGAAAATTGCTTCACACATACTAGGATAACCGTAAATTAGAAAAGAAAAATAACAACTGTTGGAGAGTGTGGAATCATCATACATTACTAAGTGGGACTGTAAATGGTGCAGCCTCTATGTAAAACAGTTTGGTGAGTTCTTCCATTAGTTAAACATAGAATTAACATGTTATCCAGCAATTCTACTCCTAGTTGTGGACCCCCAAAATTGAAATCAGGTGTTCAAACAAAACCTGTACTTGAATGTCCATAGTAACCCTATTCACAATGGCAAAAAGGTAGAAACAACACAAATGTCCACAAACATATGACTGGATAAATAAAATGTCATATATCCATAAAATGGAATTTTATTCTCCCATTAAAAGAAACATACAATAATGTGAATGAACTACAGATAATGTGAATGAACTACAAAATATTACACTAAGAAGCCAGGTATAAAAGGTTACATATCATATGATTCCATTTGTATGAAATACCCATAAAAAGTATATACATAGAGACAGAAAGCATATTTGTATTTGCCAAGGAGTAGGGTAGGGAGGTAATGAAGACTGACAATGCACATGGTGTTCTCATCTGTGGTGATGGAAATATTCTAGAATTAGATAATGGTGATGGTTACATATTGGGGATGTACTTCATGCTACTGAATTTGATACTTTAAAATGGTTAAAATGGCGACATTTGTTGTGTATTTTGCCATAATAGAAGACCCATCTCATCATAAATTTAAGGATTTGTTCATACTTTCTCAATCTGTTCCACTGATCTACATGACTATCTTTGTACAAGGTGCATACTGTTTTGATTGCTGTGGCTTTATGACTTCTGGAATAGGTATGATAAATCCTTCAACTGTTTTCCTTTTTCAAAATGTTTTGGCTATTTAAGGTGATATACATGTATATTCCGCATACATTTTAAGATCAGCTTGTCAACTTCTACAGGAAATTCAGCTGAGATTTTGATAGATATTGGGCTCAATCTACAGATAAACTTGGGGAAGGTTGTCATATTGAGTCTCCCAATCCATGAACTATCTTTACTAAGTTTAAATTTTCTCAGCTATGTCTTATAATGTTTTAAGTAATTTTTAGTTTTCGGGTCTTATTCATTTTTTATGGGATTTATCCCTAATGTTTTATTCTTTTGAAGGCTATTGTGTATCCAGTTGCTTTCTTAATTTCATTTTTGGAATTTTTGGTGCTAGTATGTACAAGTATAAGCGATATTTTGATGTTGATATTGTGTCCTGTTGGCCTTGCTAAATTTGTTTATGGGTCTAGTGGCTTTTTTGTGTCTGTGCTTTACTTGTTATTTTCTCCATACAGGATGATCTGTGAATAAATAAAGCTTTATTTCTTCCTTTCCAATTCGGATGGATTTGTCAGGGTAGGGGGCTTATTCCATTTGCTCAAGCTTCCACTGCAATGATGAATAGAAATGGCAAGAGTAGACACCATGCATTGTTCCCAATATTAGGAACATTCTTTCACCATTAAATATTATGCACACTGAGGTTTTTTATAGACTATTTGCCAGAAGAATGAGTTCCTAACAATTTCAATGTTCTTAAAAGATGTTAAAATCATGAATGGGTATTGAATTTCACCAAATCCATGTTTTAAATCTTTTGGAATGATTATGTATTACCCCTTTGTTCTCTTAATATGAAGTATAACATTCACTGGTTTCCTGCCATGACCCCACCCAATTATAGCCCTCAGGATGCTCCCCTCCCCCAGCGTCTGGCCACCAGAGTCGGGTGAGCTCACCAACAGACCCTCTCCTCCAAGGGGGCACCACACCAGAAACAAGAGGCCTCCGTGGTTTTTTTTATTGAACTCAAATGATTTTTTTTTATTAACTTAGATAGACACAAGATTTGACAACACTGAAAACAAGAACATTTCTCTGACCAGACTGCGCTGACTGGTGGAGAGTTCATCACACACAGAAAAGGGAAAGCTGTCTTATTCAAGTCGGTGATGGCGTAGAACCTCCACTGCCTGAAAAAGAGATTGCAAATAAATAAAGTACACAGAGAGGAGAGCAGCAGAGGCCTAGTGAGGAGATGAGGAAGAGGTGGGAGAGCAGCAGCAGCAGCAAACTACTCAAGATCAAAATAGTAAGAAAAATAGTGGCAGGAGCACGTGCTGAGGACGTGTCCCCGCCCCTCCCACAGCCAATACCTTTGGGGGCGGACAGCCCCAGCCAGAGCCCCATGGGGAGGGGGGATTCTCTGCAGGTGATGATGGGTCTCTAAGCCCGGGGCCCCTGAATCTCCAACATACTTTCTCCACTTTGGGAAGCGGCCTCCCAGGGCCCAGGCAGCTCCAACAGAGCTGGGAGCCTGGGGAGGACAGGATGCCCATCCCCCAGAGCACACCCACTGAACAGCTCAGCACCGTCTGCAACGCACAGCCACTCATGTGTGCATAAACACTCACACACACGCATTCACACATGCACACTGACATGTATATTCACACTCTCACACCCGTACCTTCACACACACACATCCGTGCATTCATCTGCACTCATACCCATACACTCATCCACATACACCCACACACACATCCCCACGCTCACACACTCAAGCCCTCATGCATGAACATGCAAATTCACACACACATCCCCACACTCACACATGCACTCAACATGCACACTCACACACCCACACACAGGCACGCACATATTAAGTAAAGACCCTCCCTAGTGCCCTCCCCAGGTCCTCTCAGGCTGGCCCAGGAAGGGGCTGCAGCTGGGCATCCAGTCACCCGGAGGATGAGATCCAAACGTGAAAAGGACATATTTATGCATCAGCCCCAAGGAGGCCCCTGGTCCTCCGCTCCTCTCCTCCCCTGCAGCCCATGTCACAGTCTCTCAGAACTCCAGGGATGCAGTCCAAAGGCTGGCAGTCTCCCGGAAGTGGTCCTGGAGGGACACAGTTGGGGTGGAGGAGGGGCCACCAGGACCAGGGGTTTCCAGGCAACTTGGCACAAGGGAGGAAGCCATCAGCGCCCTTCCGACTGCGGGAATCTGCGGGGCGCATGTGGTAGCCTGGGTGCAGCCTCAGGCCTCAGGGTGAGGCAGGCAGAGCTCTTCAGCCGGGCCCTGGGTGGCTGAGAAGGGCACATGGTGTGAGGCTCAGCCCCTCTGTCCCAGGGGCAACCAGGCTGCTGTGGTTCTTAGTCCCAGCAACTGAGGACCAGGACCGCAAGCAATCAGTGAGGGGGCAGATGTGGATGTGGGATGGGGGTGAGGGCCAGGGCCTCTCCCAGCTCCCCTCAGTGCCGCTCCTGGTGCACCAGTCAGCAGCACAGCCAGGACCGCTGCAGGCCCATCCAGAGCAGATGCTCCTGTGTGATCCTAGCAGGAGGGGCAGCCTGGAGACAGAGACATGGGGTCATGTGTGGGTCTCAGCTCCACCCCACCCACTTGTATCCCTTGCCTCCTATTACACTCGGCCCCAGGAGCCAGCCGACACCCCCACCCAAACTGAGAGGCCTGTGGCACTCAACACCAAGGAACCCCTGGTTAAGCCTTGCATGGGGCTTGGGTTGGGGTGGGGAGGTTTGTGTGTAAGGACCTTGCTCCCCAAGGGGGTTCTGGGACTCATCTCTCCTGTGACCGTATCAGCTCAGACTGTCCCCCAGTTCTTGCCTGTGACTTGCTCTCACCTTCCCTGCCACGGGCCTCTCTCTCTCTCTAGATCTCTTGGGAGCCTGTGCTCCCCTCCCCCATCCCACTGTGCCAGGTCTCCCAGAGACTGGGGGGCAGGTAGGCAGTGCAGACCCAGAGGCAGGTTCAGCTCCCCCACTTCTGATCTATGTCACAAGGGCAAATGTCTCCCTTCCCAGAGCCCAGCAGGTGGGGAGAACCTGCTCCACCAGAGTGTCTCTAGCTCCATCCTTCCTTCCCCATGCCAGTACTGGATCACCAGGCCACCCCTTCCCTCGGGCTCTCCACCTGGAAGGCCCTGCCTCTCTTCGAGGGGTCAGGCAATTTTCTCGGGTGCTCCCCAGGCAACTCTAGGGTCAGGGGTGCCCCAGGCAGGGATTTGACTCTCTGGACAAGACCACGGAAGGGGCGGTTCACCTTCTATAAAACCAGTTCCTGCAAGAAAAACATGGGGACTTGAGAGTTGCCTCTTCACCCAGAGATGTCCCCGTCTCCCCAGTTGTTGCCTACCCTACAAGCCTCTTTTCCATCTGCTCTCCCACCCCGGCCTGACAGCTGCCCGCCACTCAAGGAGACCCCCACTTTCCCAAATCCTTTGGGACACAGGGGCTGCTGGAGGCTGTCCAGGACTGGAGCAGCGCATTCTGTGGCACCAGGAGGGCACTGGTAGGAGGTGGAGGGAGCGTGGCTGAGATGGGGCAGGGCTGGGAGGAACACGTATTTCCCTCTCTTCCCTGTCCCCTGATGCAAAGCTTTGGAGGGTGGCGAGGAGCAAGAGAGACAGCGGGAGCAGGCAGAGAGCAGTCCCACAGACCCGCCAGGAGGAAGTCTTGTGAAGGGCTGAGAAAGTGACAGACCTGGGCTTGGGCCAAGAACACAACCATCCGTCCAGGCTGCCTCTCGAGGGGTGGAGGACAAGGGGGCCAGCATCCGCTCTCTTCTAGGGCTTTCTCAGGGCCTCTCCAGGGCCATTTCCCTCCATTCCCCCGTGTTCAGGTGACACTACCGGGGCCATGGGCCGAGGTGATGGGCTGACCCTCCGAGATGCCCAGGAAGCTGCCTCTCATCCCCAAGTTGGAAATATGACAAGGTTGTCCAGAGGGCCTGTGTGCACCCTGCCTTGCCTGCTCTTGGCTTGGCAGCTTTCCAGGCTGGCTTCCACGGGTCCCTTCCTCCCCCAAGCCCCCCAGGGGCTGGATATGTAGATGCCATGGCAACAGCCTCCCTCCAGCCCGCAAGTCCAACCTCTGGTCTCCTACCTTTTCGGTCAGGGTCAATCATTCATGTTTCTAATGAAAAATTTCTTCCTTCTGCTCCCTCCTTAGGCTAAAGTGAAACAACAGGTTGGCTGCACTCAGATAATTTCCTTGAGTTTCATGGAAAGGGCCCGTTTTGAGAGTTTCAGTGCAGTTTGTCACCAGGCACGAAGTGGCTGGCGAGAGCTGGGGCTTCGGGACTGCGAGGTCGTTTCCGTACCCTGCATGTATCACCGTGATTTTCATTGCCCACTGTTATCTCAGCATCTTTCATTGTGGCCTTTCCTAATACTTCGCATCCTGATGGTTGTATCTCTAATGTAGGAAGAGATACAGGTGGGTCATTTCCAGTGTCATTTGTGAGCTTTAACCCTGTTGGAATAAACAGAAGAATCAGCCATCTGTTTCCCGGAACAAGAAAACTGTCGGCATGGAAGAAAAATCAATGCTGACAGCTTTTTAAAAATACAGGAAACAAGGGATTTTTGGTCCAATCTGGACAAAATGGCACAGACCCATTTTTCCCTGGTCTTCCTTTCTGGGCACGACTACAAATCCATTTAAGAATGCAAGATACAATGAACAGAGAATTCTATAAAGTGGTAAGAGGAAGGCAAAATGGTTTGGGACTCCAGGACTGGAAGAGTAACACAGTAGGTATCTTACATCCCCACATCCAAAAATGTAGGCAACCCAGATCTCGTGTTTTCCAAATCTCAACCGAGCAACAGAAGGCTACCTGAATAGGCTCAGTCCATCCGCAATCGGAAACGGGAAACCATCTGACAACATCAGAACTCCAATCGGAGACGTAAGATTGGTCATGCAGAACTAGCAAGATGGACCTAGCTAACCAGCCACTAGCAGCCGGCCCCAGGAAGCCTCTTCATCCCTATGGGTCAGAGATTCCCACTGAGAGACACTCTAGCCTAAGTAAAGATCTTCCTCATTCCTCACTCTCTGGCAGCATGAGCAGGAGCACATGGGAATCCCAGCAGTACCACATAAATCGAGAAGACCAAAATAACATAAAGGCTCTGAAAATTAAGCTGTCACTAGACACATATTCCACAAAGTAGAAAAGACCCAGTGTAGCCAAAATAGGTAAGTAGGTAACATTTTTTAAACGATGAAAGAAATCGAAGAAAACTTGAAAAACATACTGTGTTCATTGTTTGGAAAAATCAACACAGTAAAGAGATCATTCCTCCTCAAATTCACATGTAGTTTAATGTTATTTCTAGCAAAATTCCAAAAAAGTTTCTTATAGGTAAGCGTATTCTAAACTTTACATGGAAAGGGACAGGCCCTAGCATAGCTTAAAATAAAATTAATCTTGACAAAAGAATAAAGTGGGAAGAAAGACTCACACATAACTCGATGGAACAAAACAGATACACAAGTATGCCCAACTGATTTTCACCAAAGTGCAAAAGCAATTCAATGGAGGAAGGCCAGCCTTTTCAATAAACAAGGCTGAAGCAACTGGACCTACACAGGCAAAAAAACAAATGAGCTTCAATCTAAATTTCGTATCTTATATAGAATCTACTCAATATGAATCACAGACTTAAATGCAAACTTAAAAAACTTTTAGGAAAAACTTAGAAAATTTTAGGGATCTATGGCTTGCCCTGATAGCAAACATACAATCAGTAAAAAGAAAAGTGAAAAACTGGGCATCAAAATAAAAAACTTACTCTGTGGAAACCCATGGGAAGCGGATAAAAAGAAAAATATACAGACTTGGGGAAACTACTTGCAAACCATATACGCTAGAAAGCACTACAATCTATACAAGAACTCTCAAAATTCAACAGTTAAAAAACAACCAAATGAAAACCATGGCAAAGGCCGTTCCACTGAAGATAATATAAAGATGGCAAATAAGCACATGAAAAACTACATATCATCAGCTATTAGCGAAATGCAAGTCCAAGCCACAATGAGATAACATTACATACTTAACAGAAAGCCAAAAAATTTTTAAGTGGTAATACTATTAAACAATGGCAAGAATGTGGACAAACGATCACATCCATTGCTGGCTAGGAAGGTCAAATGATGCAGCCACTCTGAAAACCAGTTTAGCATTCAACATCTGATTACCATATGAAACGGCAATTTCACTCCTTCACTCTCTATCCCAGAGAAACGCAAACTTACCATCTCTACACAAAATTCTGTACAGGAATGTTCATGGCAGCTTTATTCACAATAGCCCAAGACTGAAGACAGCAAAAATATCTTTCAATGGTTTATCAATATTACAGAACACTTCTCAGCAGTAAAAATGAATGAACTACTGATACACACAATAACTTAGATGAATTTCCAGGGAATTATTGTGAAGGAGAAAAGTTAATCTCCCAAAGCTGTATTTTTGAAATGACAAAATTTTTAAAAACTGTAAGCAGATCAGTGGTTGGCACAGGTTGGTGACGAGGTAGGGTGTGGGAGGGAAGGGTGTGTTGTTGTATTGATAAAAGGGCAACAGGAAGGATCCTTGTGGTAATGGATCTGCATTGGGGTGGTGAATATACAAACCTCCACGTGATCAAATCTTATATAACTAAATACATACACACCCACCAATGAATACAAGAAAAATGAAAATATGAATAAGGTCAGTGGACTGTACCCACTTTATTATCCTGGTTGTGACATCATGTACGTTTGCAAAAGTTATCACTGAGGAAAATGGGTAAAGTGTATATGGGTTCTTTGTGTTACATTTTAAATATGCATGTGAATCTACAAGTCAGTCAATAAAGAGGTTAATTTTTAAGAATATAGAGGAACAAAATCTTAAAATTGTTAAGCCTTTATAAAGGCTCCTATTAAGGAATTTTCTCCTCTTCCTATATGTACGTTTACCTCAAAGAGACTCTCGAAGAATGTCCTCGAACTCTTAGGGACGTTGGGTCTATGGTTCTTGCCCTTGTGCTAAACAGATCACTTTAAGTTTAGGGTGCAATGATAACACTCTGAGAATAAAACTTGGAGGTCATGGACTGCCATCTAAATTCCAGACTATTTTCAGAAAAAGTGAATAACTCTCTATACTTTTATTTACTCTAAACATTTAAATGGGCAGAATCTTAAACTCAGTATCTTCTTTATATTCTACCGTGGCTGTGGCTGGATGTGCAATGAGGAAGCTAGGACCTAACCCTAAGGACACACGGAAACGTCGTGGGACAGGAGTCCTGTGGTATTCCAGCAGACCTGGTTAGAGATGAGGCGGCGGAGACCAGGATGGTAAGAGCAGAAGAGGTTGAGACATGGTTGTATTCAGGAGCTCTTTTGAAGACAGAGTTAAGAGTACTTGCTCCCTGATTGGCTGGGGGGTAGGGAATAACCAAAGGACTGGAAAAAAGGATAACTGAGAGTTTTGGGGCCTGAACAACTGGGTAAACTGTGCTTTCTACGGACATGGAAAAGATCTGGCAAGAGTGGGCTTGCAGGGTAGGGCAAGAGTATGATAGATCAAGCAGTCTACTTAGGAGAAAGATGTGTATCTGGAAAAAGCTCTCCAGGTGATCTGGATCTGCCTTCCCTCTCCCCTCACACCATCAAGCTGAGAACCAACCCACTGCTGGGACACTGGGACACTCTCACAGGTGTGCATTTTCCACGAACTGAGGATGTAACAGATTGCTCAATTGCTGTACAAAGGAAAGGAAGACTCTTTACCTAGAAAGGTGACATCCTCATAGAGTTCTCCCATTACATCAAAGTAGAGGGTTTTCTGTTCAGGGGTCATTATTCTCCATTCTTCCTCGGAAAAATACAAGGCCACATCTTCAAATGTCAATGGACTCTAGAGAAGAGAGTAAGCTGTAGTTCAGTACTCGCTACAACAGAAGCCGTCCTATCACTCATTTCTGAATTACATGGGAGGCCAGTTACCAAAAACGTTAAGAGAAGATTCAAGGGAAAAGGAGTGAGAGAACAGGAAAGGTGCCCAAGAGATCAGTACACGGCTTGGGAGGTGCCCAATCCCACAGCGCCAATCCTAGTTGTCTAGGGAACACCCGGGGCTAATGTGCCTCAGAACATCTGCTGTGTAAGGCAGGATCATGGGCAGCAGAGAAAAGCAGACAAGGCCACATTCAGGCTGCCTGAAAATGCTTGTAAAGTACAGCTCACCTGGGACTTAGGCAAGGTGAGCTTAGATGCCAACTTGCAGCTTGGGGTGCTTTTCTCCTCAGAAAAGGTTGGACTCTCTTCAGCAGGCACAGCTGTGGGGAAGGAGCCAGAAAAAAGAATATATTTTCTGTTTATGAATACCCCAAACCAACTTCTACAGTTTAGGACTCCCTCAGTAAAGACAGCTCACCTTCACGTGTGTGTGTGCACACGCGAGCTCACACATCTGCACCACAAGTGGCCTTCTCATAAATTAGAACCAAAAAGCCACCACTCCATAGAACTGGTTCCCAGTTTTCATTAAATGAAAGGAAATCCACTGCTTTTCCTCTCATTAAAGAAAATGTTCACTGAACTAGGCAAGCATTAGAGGTGTTTGAAAATTAAAACCTTGGTGGGAAACATGGGAGATTTCTTTTATCACTTTTTTCCTGGTGTACAATTCTCTTCCCATTCTGCCACTGACAGCCCATTTCTGATCCCAATTTCTCCTCTAACTTCTAATGGTGAGATGACCCCAAACCCCCGCCTTGTCCTTGCTCTACCTTCTTCTCCCCTCTCAAATTTCTATAGAGAAAGGTCCACATTGTGAATACCAGGGTTCTGTGGTTTGGATGCTTCTGTACCCCAGAATGGCCTTCACCTTCACCCACCACGGACCTACTGTACTCCCACTAGACAGTCATCCTAACTGAAAGCATGACTGGGCACCTGGAAAATTCCCATGGAATGCTCCCTGAACCAATTACTATCACAGCTCCCAGGAGAAGATAATGATGATGAAACTCCTCACCTCCTTCATCCACAGGCTGGCTTTCTTTGTGAGTATTCCAGCGCGGCTCCTGCAGTACCTGGTATATATTCGAACTTTCTCCCTGGAACACACCCATTGGTTGGGGCTCTGCTGGCTTCCACTTAAAGCCTGGGGCCACTGCTGTTCCTCCTAAGAGCGCTGTGTCATTTCCCAGTTGGTGGGTTGTGACCTAAAAATAACCCCCATCCTCATTAGAAAAGAGCTTTTGGTTTTGGGGTGGTGATGGAAGAACAAACAAGAGTAGAGTCCAGGTTTGGGGAGTGTGTAAGGAAATTTTTAAAAATGAAGAGAGATTGCGCCATGATTTTCTCACAAGGAACTGTACACATGATCTGGGAAAATCAGATTAAAATGAGAGAAGCTATGACTTGCTTGCCTCCACACCTCCTTGGACAGCCACAGCTCAGGCCAAGAGCAGGGTAGGGGTAGGCTGCCTGTTCTCTCACTGCCTCCAATCTCTTGCTTTCTAGACTTGGATCCTTGATTTAGTGGACTTTTATTTTCTAGTTTCCTCTAAAGAATAAGAAAATGAATAAAAGAGAGTTTTCTGTCAGTTGGATTTTCCAATCCTCCCACGTCCAGGGAACAATTTCATGGACAAAGGGGATGCAGCGGAGGAAAAAATGGGGGAAGAGCTGGATTCAACTTTCCGCCATACACTTCAGGTGTATAAGACACTTGTGCTCCTCAAGGCGGGGCTCTCAAGGAGAAGTAGGCTGCCATCTCCCCAGGGCAGACCTGGTTACCTACTCACCAGCAAAGCCAAGGCAAAGCATGAAGGCAGGCCACGGAGACACTTTTATCCTGGCCCTGCGATGTGTGTTCCCAGCCCAGAGAGCACCACGCCTCAGCATTCTGATTTTCTCCATTTTACTGTGAGCTTATATCTTGTTTCTGATCCTTTTTCCCCTTTTCTCTTTCCATTTCTTCTCTTTCTTTGCAGTCTCCCCAGAAAGGTTTGATTTATACTTTGGCTGCTACACTCTCCTGCCTTTGACCTTTAAAACCCTGCATTTGGAGGTTTTTTCCTCCCTTCCTAGCATTTTCTTGCCTTTTATTTCTTGGCTGCTAAGTCCTGTCTCCTTGGCCATGCTAGGCCAGGCCCACCACCTTCAATTCACCCTGGCCCTAAAGAGGGCAAAGTGCATTTCTTTTTCTAAGGCCAGGAAAAGACTCTCAGGAACTCCCCAACCTGAGAAGCTGTCAGTGCAAGCCTGTGATTTCAGATTGCACTTAGTTATTCTAAAGGAACAACAGAAGAGTGACTTAATCCATCTCATTCTCCAATTATTGACCCCACTTTCACCCTCTTTCACAGTGTACATGTAAGAATCTTTCTGCTCACCTCATTGCTTATTCCACCACATTCTCTGTGAAAGCGGTCTACCAGGGCCACAGCCTCTTTGACGTTCTGTGGATGATACTTCTGCACCCAGTTCTGGATATGACTGGGCAGAACGTCCAGGAACTGCTCCAGCACCAGCAACTCCAAGATTTGCTCTTTTGAGTGGATCTCTGGCCTCAGCCACTGAGAGCATAATTCCTGCAGGTGGCTGACAGCCTCATACGGTCCAGGTGTGTCATGGTAACAGAAGCTCCGGAAGTGCTGGCGAGCACTCTCAGGATGAAGACTGCCCATCTGTGGGCTGGATTTCTTACTCTTATTGGAACTCTCTTTCACAGACCTCTTAGTCCCCTGTAAAACCTCCACATGTGGGTACAAGCATGCAGGCGCCTTCACAGGGCTCATCATTATTTGCTCTGGGAACAGCTTTTCTTCTATTTGTGACATCCTCCTGGGCCACCTGATAACTGAGGCCTTGTCAGCTTTGGTACAAAACCAATGAGTGGATCTTCTCCCCAAGGGCACTGAGAGAGGGGAGGGAAAAAAAGTACACGTCAAGAAGAAAGCCACATGACGCACATTTACTTACTTATCAGAGAAGAAGAACAGAAAGTTATCAGAAAAGGAGGAAGAGAAAGTAACCGTTCTGCCTCCTCTTTAAAATTAACTGCCACTCGTGAAGGCTCAAGACTCAGGACATGTTTTCAACCTTTCCTCTGTTACCCAACTTTGAAACAAATATACAACTCTGGAAAGACAAATGTTAGTTCATCACGTTTTCTTTAAGGTTGAGGAATAAAAAACTTACACGCATTTGCTAAAAGGAGCTTTGATGTTATCCAATACTTAATCTGTGCACTTCCTGTCCCACCTTTAAAAACGGGGGTATTTGACTTTCTCTACATTTTAATAGATCATTCCAGTTTCTTATCCTCAGTGAGATGAGGGACAAATGCTCTGTCCCTTCACCTTTTATGCAGAATGATTCCTTTGCTCCATAGAACATCTAGATTCTCTTTCACATCATATTAATACTTGAAGTGAAACTGAGACACCAGATCAGAAAAAAATAGAGAAAAAGTAACCTTATTCCTTTCAGCTAGTTTCCCCCTCTAAGCAATTAGATGCCATTAACACTGCTTCTTTGGGACCTCCTGGGAACACATATGAATGTCACTGTGCCCCTTGTTCACAGAAGGCAATGGCACCCCACTCCAGTACTCTTGCCTGGAGAATCCCAGGGAGGGGGGAGCCTGGTGGGCTGCCGTCCATGGGGTCCCAACAGAGTCGGACACCACTCAAGCGACTTAGAAGCAGCAGCAGCAACAGCAGCAGCAGCCCCTTTCTACCTGTGTATGAAAATTTCTGCTCACTTTACTAGAAAAACTGACAGCTGGCTTTGTTTCCAAGATATCCAAACGTCACACTCTTAAAACACACACACACACACACACACACACACACACACGGAGAAACAGGGACGATAAAGGTTGTTCGGAAACAAGAAAGGTCCTAGAAAAGGTAACCCTTGTCTGGACTTGGTATTTCCTCAGGGTCATGAGAGGTTTTTAAACAAGGCTGACGATGGCCTTGAGAGTCTCATTTTCTCAGAGGTGACCCAAGAGAAACGACAACAAGGCTCTTTCAAGGAAGCCACAGGTGTTCAAAGAAATGGCTCGAGAGGTACAGGGACGCTGCCTGCGCTTCTCTGTCAGCACAAACTACTGTCTTGGAGGCGGAAATGACCTCTTGCTCGGAGCTTCCCTGCTAGTTCAGTTTGAGTAAAGAATCCGCCTGCAACGCAACGCAGGAGACCCCAGTTCGATTCCTAGACCGGGAAGAATTGCTGCAGAAGGGATAGGCCACCCACTCCAGTATTCTTGGCACTTCCCCTTTGTGGCTCAGGTGGTAAAGAACCCGCCCACAATGTGGGAGACCTAGGTTCGACCCCTGGGTTGGGAAGATCCCCTGGAGACGGGAAACGCTACAGTTTCCCCCAGTGTTCTGGCCTGGAGAATTCCACGGACTGCATTCGCAAAGAGTTGGACACAACTGCGCGACTTTCAAGTTCACCAGTAATATGGGCATAAGCCAGCAGAAACGGGCAAGTTTCGCTGGGTGCCCTGGTAGGCCTTTCCGCCCTATGGCCCACCTCCACCTTCTGGGTCCAAAGTACCAAAAGCTCTCCACGCACCAGCAGCCCCCGGAGTCTACTTCAGCAGCAACCCTGGGTTTTGTTTCCACACGGTGTCCAGAAGTTTGCTTCCGGAGGTTAGATATGACTGTAGGTGCCTGCCTGAGTACCGGCCTCCTCGAGAACAGGTATCGCCGGGTCTCAGACCCGCCCGCCGCCCGGCAAAGAAGCCACAGCGACATCGAGAAGGCCGCCCGCCCCGGCTAACTTCCGCCCTTCCCCCCACCCCCGCCGGCTCGTGAGGTATCTCTAAGGGTACGGCTCGGGATTTCTCGGCGCTCTCCTGACCAAACCCCCAAGGAAAATCAGCTTCTCGATTACCTCCACCCAGCTCTGGCTTCCGTGGACGCCAATTCCCTCTTCCTGGGCTCGGCTATCAAGTCACCACACCTCACGCCGTCGCGGGGAGGCAGGCAGGTGCGGGTTCCCGCGCCCCCGGGGGCGGTGCCGGGAAGGCGCGAGGCCCCGGGCGCGCGCGGACCTTGCGAGTTCAGTCTCCGGCGTGACCCCTCTAGCGCCTCGAGACCCTACCCCGGCTCGCCATTCTGGGGTCTCGTGCTGTGGGCCGGGCGCCCACCGGAAACGAAAGGACGGCTTCCGGTGGCTGCGTGATAGCCACGCCCATCACCCCCCCCCCTCCTCTGCCCCCCAAACCTGCGTAGGCGCGCACACGCGAGTCAGGAAGCGTCCCGCACGTCCGCCCCATCCTGGGGTCAGCCCCGGATGCAGAAAAAAAGGACAGTTCAGGTCACCGAGTCTCGGGCTCACGGGAGTCCTGGCGGCGACGCGAAGGAGGTTGTCTCCTGCGAGCGTCCGCGATCTCCGACCCCCCCGCCCCCCCCCCCCCCCCCCCGACTTGCCGCGTGTCTTGCGTCCAGATTACTGCCGAATCGCGTTCCAACAGCCGGTGGCCTTTTCTACCGCGCAGTTCGCCTGGCTAGGACCCCCGTCTCCGAAAGTCATCACTAGGATTGTCCCGGGGACTCGAGTTAGGAGGCTTTTGGTCCTCCTGGCCAGACCCCTCGCTGGATCAGGAGCAGCAGTCCCTCATGTTTTTAAAATCCTTCTCTGGTTTGCAGGCACGTGCTTCCCAACTATTGTTGTTTATTCTTGTTGCTGCTGCTGCTGCTGCCGCCGCCGCCGCCACCGCCAAGTCGCTTGAGTCGTGTCCGACTCTGTGCGACCCCATGGACGGCAGCCCACCAGGCTCCCCCGGTCCCTGGGAGTCTCCAGGCAAGAACACTGGAGTGGGTTGCCATTTTCTTCTCCAATGCATGCAAGTGAAAAGTGAAAGTGAAGTCGCTCAGTCGTGTCCGACCCTCAGCGACCCCACGGACTGCAGCCTTCCAGGCTCCGCCGTCCATGGGATTTTCCAGGCAAGAGTACTGGAGTGGGGTGCCACGGCCTTCTCCGTTATTCTTGTTAGCTAGGTTTGAACCTCGTGGTGTCCCTTCCGTTTACATTTCGCTTTGACGTATAAAGAAATTCAGATACAGGACGCGGCGTCCGCAGAGTCACGTGGATTACAGGTGGCAGATTTTAGACCAATTGTAGGTCTCCTGTTGTCATACCCCATGCTTTTGCTACTGTATTAGGCGTCCCTGAAGGACAGGACTCTTGTTTCATCTTACACGTCCTGTAGTGCTTAGCATAGTTCTTTGGAGAAGGCATCTTGCTAAGAACCCGGATATCTCAGGTTGTCAGTGTCTCCAAATTTTCATCCTTTACCTAAGCATTGAGCCATTTGGCGGAGAAGGCTATGGCACCCCACTCCAGTACTCTTGCCTGGAGAATCCCATGGACGGAGGAGCCTGGTGGGCTGCCGTCCATGGGGTCCCAACAGAGTCGGACACGACTGAAGCGACTTAGCAGCAGCAGCAGCAGCAGCCCCTTTCTACCTGTGTATGAAAATTTCTGCTCACTTTACTAGAAAAACTGACAGCTGGCTTTGTTTCCAAGATATCCAAACGTCACACTCTTAAAACACACACACACACACACACACACACACACACACACGGAGAAACAGGGACGATAAAGGTTGTTCGGAAACAAGAAAGGTCCTAGAAAAGGTAACCCTTGTCTGGACTTGGTATTTCCTCAGGGTCATGAGAGGTTTTTAAACAAGGCTGACGATGGCCTTGAGAGTCTCATTTTCTCAGAGGTGACCCAAGAGAAACGACAACAAGGCTCTTTCAAGGAAGCCACAGGTGTTCAAAGAAATGGCTCGAGAGGTACAGGGACGCTGCCTGCGCTTCTCTGTCAGCACAAACTACTGTCTTGGAGGCGGAAATGACCTCTTGCTCGGAGCTTCCCTGCTAGTTCAGTTTGAGTAAGAATCCGCCTGCAACGCAACGCAGGAGACCCCAGTTCGATTCCTAGACCGGGAAGAATTGCTGCAGAAGGGATAGGCCACCCACTCCAGTATTCTTGGCACTTCCCCTTTGTGGCTCAGGTGGTAAAGAACCCGCCCACAATGTGGGAGACCTAGGTTCGACCCCTGGGTTGGGAAGATCCCCTGGAGACGGGAAACGCTACAGTTTCCCCAGTGTTCTGGCCTGGAGAATTCCACGGACTGCATTCGCAAAGAGTTGGACACAACTGCGCGACTTTCAAGTTCACCAGTAATATGCGCATAAGCCAGCAGAAACGGGCAAGTTTCGCTGGGTGCCCTGGTAGGCCTTTCCGCCCTATGGCCCACCTCCACCTTCTGGGTCCAAAGTACCAAAAGCTCTCCACGCACCAGCAGCCCCCGGAGTCTACTTCAGCAGCAACCCTGGGTTTTGTTTCCACACGGTGTCCAGAAGTTTGCTTCCGGAGGTTAGATATGACTGTAGGTGCCTGCCTGAGTACCGGCCTCCTCGAGAACAGGTATCGCCGGGTCTCAGACCCGCCCGCCGCCCGGCAAAGAAGCCACAGCGACATCGAGAAGGCCGCCCGCCCCGGCTAACTTCCGCCCTTCCCCCCACCCCCGCCGGCTCGTGAGGTATCTCTAAGGGTACGGCTCGGGATTTCTCGGCGCTCTCCTGACCAAACCCCCAAGGAAAATCAGCTTCTCGATTACCTCCACCCAGCTCTGGCTTCCGTGGACGCCAATTCCCTCTTCCTGGGCTCGGCTATCAAGTCACCACACCTCACGCCGTCGCGGGGAGGCAGGCAGGTGCGGGTTCCCGCGCCCCCGGGGGCGGTGCCGGGAAGGCGCGAGGCCCCGGGCGCGCGCGGACCTTGCGAGTTCAGTCTCCGGCGTGACCCCTCTAGCGCCTCGAGACCGTACCCCGGCTCGCCATTCTGGGGTCTCGTGCTGTGGGCCGGGCGCCCACCGGAAACGAAAGGACGGCTTCCGGTGGCTGCGTGATAGCCACGCCCATCACCCCCCCCCTCCTCTGCCCCCCAAACCTGCGTAGGCGCGCACACGCGAGTCAGGAAGCGTCCCGCACGTCCGCCCCATCCTGGGGTCAGCCCCGGATGCAGAAAAAAAGGACAGTTCAGGTCACCGAGTCTCGGGCTCACGGGAGTCCTGGCGGCGACGCGAAGGAGGTTGTCTCCTGCGAGCGTCCGCGATCTCCGACCCCCCGCCCCCCCCCCCCCGACTTGCCGCGTGTCTTGCGTCCAGATTACTGCCGAATCGCGTTCCAACAGCCGGTGGCCTTTTCTACCGCGCAGTTCGCCTGGCTAGGACCCCCGTCTCCGAAAGTCATCACTAGGATTGTCCCGGGGACTCGAGTTAGGAGGCTTTTGGTCCTCCTGGCCAGACCCCTCGCTGGATCAGGAGCAGCAGTCCCTCATGTTTTTAAAATCCTTCTCTGGTTTGCAGGCACGTGCTTCCCAACTATTGTTGTTTATTCTTGTTGCTGCTGCTGCTGCTGCCGCCGCCGCCGCCACGCCACCGCCAAGTCGCTTGAGTCGTGTCCGACTCTGTGCGACCCCATGGACGGCAGCCCACCAGGCTCCCCCGGTCCCTGGGAGTCTCCAGGCAAGAACACTGGAGTGGGTTGCCATTTTCTTCTCCAATGCATGCAAGTGAAAAGTGAAAGTGAAGTCGCTCAGTCGTGTCCGACCCTCAGCGACCCCACGGACTGCAGCCTTCCAGGCTCCGCCGTCCATGGGATTTTCCAGGCAAGAGTACTGGAGTGGGGTGCCACGGCCTTCTCCGTTATTCTTGTTAGCTAGGTTTGAACCTCGTGGTGTCCCTTCCGTTTACATTTCGCTTTGACGTATAAAGAAATTCAGATACAGGACGCGGCGTCCGCAGAGTCACGTGGATTACAGGTGGCAGATTTTAGACCAATTGTAGGTCTCCTGTTGTCATACCCCATGCTTTTGCTACTGTATTAGGCGTCCCTGAAGGACAGGACTCTTGTTTCATCTTACACGTCCTGTAGTGCTTAGCATAGTTCTTTGGAGAAGGCATCTTTCTAAGAACCCGGATATCTCATGTTGTCAGTGTCTCAAAATTTTCATTGTTTACCTAGTATTGAGCCATTTGGCGGAGAAGGCAATGGCACCCCACTCCAGTACTCTTGCCTGGAAAATCCTATGCTCGGAGGAGCCTGGTAGGCTGCAGTCCATGGGGTCACTAAGAGTCGGAGAAGTCTGTGCGACTTCACTTTCACTTTTCACTTTCAGGTATTGGAGAATGAAATGGCAACCCACTCCCGTATTCTTGCCTCAAGAATCCCAAGGACAGGGGAGCCTTGTGGGCTTCCGTCTATGGGGTCGCACAGATTCGGACACGACTGAAGCGACTTTTCAGCAGCAGAGCCATTTGGACAAAAGTTATCTATAAGACTCGAAGACAAGTAAGTATGTGTAGCTCAGTTGTACACTGGAGATGAAACTGACCTTAGTGTGAAAAATCAGTGTGAGAAACTCCTCTGGCAAGGATACCAGAGATCTACATGCCAAGGAGGAAAATAAAAAAGGAGTGCCTGTCCGCATTTTAACATGCAAACTAAGATTACACTCAGAAGATAAGGTTAATCCTTATTTGCAGAGCAAAGCTGCCCTAAAGTGTGAGAGGACACCGTGCATTATCTGTGATTGTAAAACCAGTAAACATGTTTGCTTCACCAAGGAGTCGTTTTCAGAATGATCCTTTCAAAGCTGTGTTCCTAAGGTCAGGCCTTTTCAACCGAATGTTTTACAACAATGGAAGAAAAGTCAGAGCATTGTTGCTTCTGGATAATTCCAGGCTTACCTTTCAGCTGGGTCACTCACCAGTGAGGATGGTCAGATAAAGGCATTTTCTTTTTCCTCTTTTTTAAATAGTGAGATTTGTAAACCATGTGAACTTTAATATTAATCTGCTCAAAGTTATTCCTTATAATTGTCTTCACTAGAAATTAGATTATACAGTTAGCCATTTAGAATGAATATGGAAATAAGTATAATGATCTCTTCAGTTTTCCTTATAACCTACTATGGCTTATATGCTTCAAAGAAAAGAAAAAAAAATTTAAATGGCTAGAGACTCCAGGAAGACAGGTTGTAATTCACTTAAATTTCATTACATATTAATATGATTAGTGGTTTAAGCATACATTGACCCGTTTTAAAACGTTTTTCCGTTATAAAACTCTGCATAATTAAAGGTTTATAGTTTACTTATAATTTAAATCCATAACGCCCAGATCTCTTCCATACTTATGTTTTGTCTAATATGTTTGAAACACTAAGTAAAAAAGAGAAACTATGTAAAATCTGTGTAAAAAGGATTTTCTTTCCTGTAAACACTTCAACTTTGAGTCACCCAAGGAATCAAGATGTGATCCTGAGCAGCAAACAACTTTAAAGGTGCACGGAAGAATACTGGAGTGGGTTGCCATGTCCTCTTCCAGTGGATCTTCTTGACCCAGGGATGGAACCCGTGTCTCTTACATCTCCTGCATTGGCAGATGGGTTCTTTACCACTAGTGAAAGCTTACCAGAAGGGGGGCTCAATTGGGGACTAGGTGAAGACCCCTGTTGGAATGCCTTTTTAGTGCCTAAGAGCAATTATATGGGCCTCCTCTTTGCTCCGGCGTCAAGGGAAACATTCCAAGTAGGAGCAACATCAGTTTGGTGACATCATAAGATCTGTATGGGGGCTATTACAGTGGCTGCAGTGGGGAGAGGGTAAATCCTTATGAGACTTACCATTCACATCAATTACCATCTTACCCAGACAGAACTGCATGCTCACTGGTTCCGGTTTTGTTCCCTGTGACTTCTGCACTGATGTTCTGCAGAACCGTGCTGGTCACCCTAACTTTGCCTCACTCTACCAGGAACTGCCCAACACCCCACAATATCTGAACATGTATTGTGGCTCTCATGTGGTAGGCAAAAGGATCACTTCACATAGGAAGGTGTCAGATTACCTACCACCTTTCTTACCTTAACCAGGGGAGAACTTCAATTCCGGCCTGGAGACCCCTCCCCCTGCCACCCACCACCTCTCATCAATGCCCAGATTACGGAGCCCAGAGTCCCACTCGGTATCTGGTGTGATGCACACCCAGAGCCATATCTTCATCAATCATGCTTGTAGTCATCACAAATAATAACATCTACAAGTGGGAGCTTTTTCAACATACATATCTTACTGAAAAACATAAGCATTTTACAAATGCTTCTGCCAGCTGGGTTTGTCTCCTCCAAAACACTTGGGAAAGGGCTTGCATGTATCTTTTCAAGCTAGCATTTTTCTTTTTCTTTTGTGATACGTACCCAGGAGTGGAATTGCTGGATCATATGGTAGCTCTATTTTTTTGTTTGTTTGTTTCTGAGGAACATCCATATTGTTTTCCATAGTGGCTGCACCAATTACATTTCCACCAGAGGTGTAGGAAGATTCATATTTCTTCACATTTTTGTCAATACTTGTTACAGCTCTTCTTTTTCATAATGGCCATTCTAACAAGTGTGATGTGATATCACATTATCATTTTGATTTGCATTTCCCTGATGGTTAACAGCATAGTGCATCTTTTTTTTTCTATTTATTTTTAATTAAAAGATAATTGCTTTACAGAATTTTGTTGTTTTCAGTCAAACCTCAAAATGAATCAGCCATAGGTATATATATGTCCCTTACTTCTTGAACCTCCCTCCTATCTCCCTCCCCATCCCATCCCTCTACTCTAGGTTGTGGGTCTCAAACAGAGACCCTGTTTGATTTCCCTGAAACATACTGCAAATTCCCACTGCCTATCTATTTTACATATGGTAATTTAAGTTTCCATGTTACTCTCTCCATACATTTCACCCTCTTCTCCCCTCTCCCTGTGTCCATTAGTCTGTTCTCTATGTCTGTTTCTCCACTGCTGTCCTGCAAATAAATTGTTTGTTACCATCGTTCTAGATTTCGGGTATATGCATTCAGTTCAATCACTCAGTCGTGTCCGACTGGTTCCCAGCCCATGGACTGCAGCATGCCAGGCTTCCCTGTCCATCACCAACTCCCGGAGTTTACTCAAATTCATGTCCATTGAGTCGGTGATGCCATCCAACCATCTCATCCTCTGTCATCCCCTTCTCCTCCCGCCTTCAATCTTTCCCAGCATCAGGGTGTTTTCCAATGAGTCAGTTCTTTGCATCGGGTGGCCAAAGTATTGGAGTTTCAGCATCAGCATCAGTCAATGAATATTCAGGACTGAATTCCTTTAGGATTGACTGGTTAGATCTCCTTCCAGTCCAAGAGACTCTGAAGAGTCTCCTCCAACACCACAGTTCAAAAGCATCAATTCTTCAGCGCTCAGCTTTCTTTATAGTCCAACTCTCACATCCATACATGACTACTGGAAAAACCATAGCTTTGACTAGATGGACCTTTGTTGGCAAAGTAATGTCTCTGATTTTTAACATGCTGTCTAGGTTGGTCATAGCTTTTCTTCCATGGAGCAAGCGTCTTTTAATTTCATGGCTGCAATCACCATCTGCAGTGATTTTGGAGCCCAAGAAAATAAAGTCTGTCACTGTGTCCATTGTTTCCCCATCTATTTGCCATGAAGTGATGGGACCAGATGCCATGAGCTTAGTTTCCTGTATGTTGAGTTTTAAGCCAGCTTTTTCTTTCTCCTCTTTCACTTCTACCAAGAGGCTCTTTAGTTCTTCCTCACTCTCTGCCATAAAGGTGGTGTCATCTGCATATCTGAGGTTATTGAGATTTCTCCCGGCAATCTTGATTCCAGCTTGTACTTCATCCAGCCTGGCATTTCTCATGATGTATTCTGCATAGAAGTTAAATAAGCAGGGTGACAATATACAGACTTGACACGCTCCTTTCCTGCTTTGGAACCAGTCTATTGTTCCATGTACAGTTCTAACTGTTGCTTCTTGACCTTGACCTTCTTGATATATGCATTAGTGTACGACATTTATTTTTCTCTTTCTACTTACTTCACTCTGATAGGCTCTAGTTTCATCCACCTCATTAGAACGGACTCAAATGCATTCCTTTTATGGCTGAGTAATATTCCATTGTGTATATGTACCACAACTTCTTTATCCATTCATCTGTCAATGGACATCTAGGTTGCTTCCATGTTCTAGCTATTGTAAATAGTGCTGCAATGAACAGTGGAGTACATGTGTCTTTTTCAATTTTGGTTTCCTCAGGGTATATGCCTCTGAGTGGGATTGCTTGGTCATACGGTGGTTTTATTCCTGGTTTTTTAAGTAATCTCCATACCATCTTCCATAGTGGCTGTATCAATTTACATTCCCACCAACAGCACAGGAGGGTTCCTTTTTCTCCACGTTTATTGTTTGTAGACTTTTTGATGAGGGCCATTCTGACTAGTGTGAGGTGATATCTCATTGTAGTTTTGACTTGCATTTCTCTAATACTAAGTGATGTTGAGCATCTTCTCATGTACTTGTTAGCCATCTGTATGTCTTTGGAGAAATGTCTGTTTAGGTCTTTTCCCCACTTTTTGATTGGGTTGTTTGTTTTTCTGGTATTGAGTTGTATGAGCTGCTTATATATTTTGCAAATTAATCCTCTGTCAGTTGTTTCATTTGCTATTATTTTCTCCCATTCTGAAGGTTGTCTTTTCACCTTGTTTATAGTTTCCTTTGCTGTGCCAAAGCTTTTAAGTTTAATTAGGTCCCATTTGTTTACTCTTGTTTTTATTTCTATTACTCTAGGTGGTGGATCATAGAGGATCTTGCTTTGATTTATGTCATCAAGTGTTCTGCCTGTGTTTTCCTCTAAGAGTTTTATAGTTTCTGGTCTTACATGTATGTCTTTAATCCTTTTTGAGTTTATCTTTGTGTGTGGTGTTAGGAAGTGTTCTAATTTCATTCTGTACATGTAGCTGTCTAGTTTTCCCAGCACCACTTATTGAAGAGGCTATCTTTGCCCCATTGTATATTCTTACCTGCTTTGTCAAAAATAAGGTATGGATAGATGCATGAATTTATTTCTGGATCTTTTTCCATTGGTCTATATTTCTGTTTTTGTGCCAGTACCATGCTGTCTTGATGACTGTAGCTTTGTAGTATTATCTGAAGTCAGGAAGGGTGATTCCTCCAGCTCCATTCTTCTCTCCCAAGACCACTTTGGCTATTCGGGGTCTTTTGTGTTTCCAAATGAATTGTGAAATTTTTGTTCTAGTTCTGTGAAAAATGCCATTGGTAATTCGATAGGGATCACATTGAATCTGTATATTGCTTCTGGTAGTATAGTCATTTTCACAATATTGATTCTTCCTACCCAGGAACATGGAATATCTCTCCACCTGTTTTTTTAATCTTTGATTTCTTTCATCAGTGTCTTATAATTTTCTGTATACAGGATACAGTTCTTTTGTCTCCTTGGGTAGGTTTATTCCTATATATTTTATTCTTTTTGTTGCAATGGTGAATAGGATTCATTCCTTAATTTCTTTTCCTGATTTTTCATTGTTAGTGTATAGGGATGCAAGTGATTTCTGTGTATTGATTTTGTATCCTGCAACATTGCTAAATTCACTGATTATCTCTAGTAATTTTCTGATAGTATCTTTAAGGTTTTCTATGTATAGTATCATGTCATCTGCAAACAGTGAGAGCTTTACTTCTTCTTTTCCAGTCGGGATTCCTTTTATTTCTTTTTCTTCTCTGATTGCTGTAGCTAGGACTTCCAAAACTATGTTGAATAATAGTGGTGAGAGCATCTTTTAATGTACCTGTTGGCCATCTGGGCTTCCCTGGTGGCTCAGAAGTAAAGAATCTGCCTGCGATGTGAGAGACCTGGGTTTGATCCTTAGGATGGGATGATCCGCTGGAGAAGGGAATGGCAACCCACTCCAGTATTCTTGCCTGGAGAAGTCCATGGACAGAGAAGCCTGGCCAGCTACAGTCCATGGAGTCTGCAAAGAGTCAGACACAAGTGAGTGAGTAACACTGGTCATCTGTATGTCTTTGGGAAAATTTCTATTCGGATCCTCTGCCCAGTTTTAATGGCACTATTCACTTTTCTGCTCTTGAGTTGTATGAGGTTTTTACATATTCTATTTCTTCCTTCAGGTGATCTTCCCTACCCAGGGGTCAAATCTGGGTCTCCTGAGTTGCAGGCAGATTCTTTACCATCTGAGCCACCAGGGAAGTTCCCATATTTTTTTTGGATATTAGCCCCTTATCAGATATATGACATGCAAGTATTTTGACCCATTTAATAGTTGCCTTTTCATTTCATTGATGGTTTCCTTTGCTGGGCAGAGGCCTTTTGGTTTAATATAGCCCTGCTTGCTTATTTTTTGCTTTTGTTCCTTTGATTTTGGTGTCAGAACCTCCTGACTTCTTCTGTGACCATGCATAGGAGCATACCAATCACTCTAATTCTGCCTTACCTTAGCAGGGTCAGGAGATTTCCTTAAACATTCTTATAGTCCTCAAATATGTATGTGTGGCCTTTGTGTTGTGGCCCAAAGGATAATTTCTTATAGGGATCTATTTATTTACTTACTCTCTTTCTTTCCTTAATGAATTGTTAAGCCTCAGAAATCACCAGTTACGCAGGGCAGCTTGAGAGACCTGGTATCTCACAGTGGGGCGTTTAGTCATCTAGTATCAGGGAGGCAATGAAAAGATGAAGAGAGCATGCTGTTCCTCTAGTATATGCCAGGAAGACTCTCATCTATTGGCTTGGCATAGGCTTCTTACAGCCACCTGATATGCCCTACAGCACCATCACACAGCACACCACATGGCCTAGTACACTCACTTGCATTGGCTGGAGTCACCTGCAAAAGTTTCTTTTCCTATAAGGCTGTGTATTGTTCATGGACCTAGAAACTGAAAACATTATTCCTGCATCGAGGATGTCTGAATTATCTTACAAGCCAATAAAATGGAGGAATACAACAGATCCAAAAATTGCTTATTTAGTGTTATTCATAAGGCCTTCCAGTTCACCTTTGAAAGCAATTTCCTACACATACTCATATAGGGTTGATTTTGAATTAATTGCATGGTGGTAGGAAAGAGACGGAGAAGGCAATGGCACCTCACTCCAGTACTCTTGCCTGGAAAATCCCATGGGCGGAGGAGCCTGGTAGGCTGCAGTCCATGGGGTCGCTGAGGGTCGGGCACAACTGAGCGACTTCACTTTCACTTTCCTGCATTGGAGAAGGAAATGGCAACCCACTCCAATGTTCTTGCCTGGAGAATCCCAGGGATGGGGGAGCCTGGTGGGCTGCCATCTGTGGGGTCACACAGAGTCTGACACGACTGAAGTGACTTAGCAGCAGCAGCAGGAAAGAGAAGGGGGCAGAGATCGATTCTGATTGTGTATGGGTTGATACTTATTGCTCATAGATGATGAGAACATGCAGTATCTCTGTATTATTTTTCAACTTCCATGTGTTTTGATCATTGTCATGAAGTTTGTGAAATGCAATCTGTTTGGCGAGAAGCTACAAATGCAGGCCCTGGTGCACATGAAGTGCTCTTTTACCTCATTAGTCTCTGGAGAGCAAGAAAACAAACCTCACAGTGCACAATGTGCATCAGCGAGACGGGGTCAGAGGTGCTCTGGAGATGCAGTTTCATCCTAAACTTTGGGATTTGTTGAAAGATATTGAGAGAAGAATGGGATGGCTATATTTATGAACCATGTTATCTAGGAGAAGGAGGGTGAACTTGGCATTGGTTGGGGTGGGGCTGAAAACCTGGGAATGGGTAGACAGTGACAGGAAACTTGTAGAGAGTCAACAGCAACATAAGTTGTATCTAAACCGAAGCAAGGCTGATGGGGGATGGATTCAAGAAACAACAGGAAGTAGAGTCTTACTAACTGGATGCATGAGGGAGAAGGACACAGCCAGTAAAGAGATGACTCCTGATTTTGGAGTGGATGGTGGTGACACCACACAAGATAGGGAACCAAAAAAGAAAAGAAGGGTATTTTGGGTTTTTAGAAAAGACAAATTCAACTTGGAACAGTTGACTATGAACACTTGAGTGTGCCAAAAGCAGCTAGATCTCTGATGAGAATCTGCTTGGTTACCACTAAGGGTTGGTTCTTGATATTGCAGGGTAATGAACTCATTTTTGCAAGAGTCAAAAATTAAGATATACTCACCAGAGACTGATCTACAAGCTAGAATGCCAATCAGAACTACAGTGGGAACTATAATGGTCAGGGTAAAATACCAACACGAATTAGAAAGCAGAAAGTATTCTTGAGGGAAAGTGATGCCAGAACAGATGTATTTTAACTGGGGACCTCAGAAGCCCCAGGTGAAAAATAATAGTCTGCAGTTCCATAAATCTTCCAGAGGAAAACAATGTGGTTGACTTTGCAGGTTTAAGTCCTCTGTGGCATAAAAGGCTGAGCAAATCCGTATGCTCCATGGAGCACACAGGTGATGGAAAAGCATAGATAGGGATTGGTGGAGGCAGAGGGCAGAACCGAGGGAGGGCAGGAATCTAGCGGAGCTCTCAGCCTTCAGTTGCCCTCCCAGCGGCCCCACTCCCCGAACGCAGAAGGAGAGGCAGTAGTACCAACTGGCTTGCTCCTGTGGCTGCGGGAGGCCAAAGCTTCAGGTACACCAAAGAGACAGCAGGGGGAGGCTGTGAGGGGGTTTCAGCTGTAGTACACCCTGAAAGTCGCAGGGTGGCTTTGTCTTTCCCAAATCCAGGGAAGGTTGATGAATAGAATCCCTTCCATTTCCTGTGTTCTTTTTTCTTCCTTTGGATCTCGGCTACCCACTCTGTGCAGCTGAGGGCAAGCAGATGAGAACTGGGTGAAGGAGCTACAGATGAGGCGGAAGGAGTGAGTTGTTTCTGGATGGTGTGCAGTGGGGGCGCCCCCGCAGCCGGGTTCACACAGAAGTTGCCGCCCACCGAACCCGTCCCAGGACGAGCCAGGCCCTTACCCATGCTCGCGGCTGCACTGGACCCACGACAGTCGCCAGGTGGGTGCTACCCACGCCAATTTGACCAGTCACGAAGCTGCGGCTCAGAAATGCCGAGTGGCCTGCCCTGGTTAAGTGGTAGAGCTGCTGTGTCTAAATAGAGAGTTTATGCCCTTGACCCTGACGCGGTGCTCCGTTTTGACGTCCTGAGACTAAGCAGCTCTTCTGACCAGCTCAGAATCAAGCTGATCACTAACGAAGACGGGTCCTCATGGATAGACCGCTTCTGCGTGTCAGCCACTGTGCTCAGTGTCCACTGATTGATGTGATGTGAATTGCCAACACAACACCCCCTGGTTTTCTGATATAATTCAAAGAATCCACCAGTAGATGGCGCAGCTCCACTGGGTTTTCGAGTTATAGGAGGCTCTGCACACTCACGTTGACATATATTACTCCCACTCCCTTCGTGTGTCCCAAGGCCTCTCTTCTCTTTCTTATCTTGCCCTTATCAAAACTGGCTGTGCACGGATGACTGTCCCTGTCGCTGAAGGCCTTGGCAACACAACACCTTTAGGGCTTTCTGATGTAGTTCAAGGGATCAACCAGCAGGTGGCGATGCTCCACTCAGAAATCGGAAGAATGTAATCGGTTCCTGCTGCTGCTGCTAAGTCGCTTCAGTCGTGTCCGACTCTGTGCGACCCCATAGATGGCAGCCCACCAGGCCCCGCCGTCCCTGGGATTCTCCAGGCAAGAACACTGGAGTGGGTTGCCATTTCCTCCACCAATGCATGAAAGTGAAAAGTGAAAGTGAAGTCGCTCAGTCGTGTCCGACTCTTAGCGACCCCATGGACTGCAGCCTACCAGGCTCCTCCGTCCATGGGATTTTCCAGGCAAGAGTACTGGTGTGGGGTGCCATTGCGGTTCCTAAGTTATTTATTTTGGCTGTGCTGGGTCTTTTCTCTGGCTACAGCGAGCCAGGGCTACTCTTGGTTTCAGTACGTGGGCTTTTCATTGCCGTGGCTTCTCTTGTTTCGAAGCACAGGCTCTAGGGCCAGAAGGCTTCAACGGTTGTGGCTACCTGGCTTCGTTGCTCTGTGGCAAGTGGGATCTTCCTGGACCAGAGATGGAAGCCTTGTGCAGTGAACTGGCAGGATAATTCTCAACCACTGAACCATCAAGGGAGCACTGGAAGGTGAAATCTTAACTGCTGGATAACCAAGGAAGTCTCACAAGTCATGGATTTAGATGCAAGGACATATGACAGGGGCTTGGTTGCAGAAACAAGACATGAACTTGTCCCCTGGGACCAGAGGGGAATCTGCCACAGGGTGCAACTGATCAGAATCGTGCAGAAAAGCCTGAGCTGAAAGTCAGGAAACCTGGATGCTAATCTTGGCTCTGCCACCCATTAGTTTTGTGGTTTTGGGTACGTCACTGTACGTCCTTTTTCAGTTCATTTAAAATACAGTTTACTTATGTCAACCTCTCGACTCTCAAGATATCAGGGAGTAGTGCTTTTCAAATTCTAATGTGCACTGGAATCACCAGTTATTATGAAAGTGTAAGTCCTAATTCAATAGGCCTGTGGTGGAGGCCTCAGAGTGACAAGTTCCCAGGTGATACTGATGCTGCTGGTCCCTGGACCACACTTTGACTAGCAGGCAAGCGTCCACTACAGAAGTGGCTCAAGGGCGCTCACTGCTGGTGTGGAGGCCAGAGGCAGGACTCTAGTCACCAGCCCCTCCCCAGCTTCAGCAAGAGCAGCTTGTCTTTTGATGTCCTGAGACTGAGCAGCTGTTCTGACCAGCTCTGAATCGAGCTGATCACTAAAAAGATGGGGTCTTGTGTACAGACCACTTCCACGAGTCAGTCACCGTGCTCACTGTTCAGTGATTGATGTGTACTGGTTCACATGTTCCTCAGAGAACCATGGAATTACTCACCATCTCGCAGACGAAGTGAACGACAGAGAATCTGAATGTGCTCAGTCGCTCAGTCCTGTCTTACCCTTTATGACCCCCCATGGACCATAGCCCGCCAGGCTCCTCTGTCCTTGAAATTCTCCAGGCAAGAATGCTGGAGTGGGTAGCCATTCCCTTCTCCAGGGGATTTTCCTGACCCAGGGATCAAACCCGCCTCTCAAGCGGGTTTCAAGCAGATTCTTTACCACTCAGCCACCAGGGAAGCCCAGAGAGTCTGAAGGACCTGGCCAAAGTGACTCCGCTCAAGAGTCTGGGTTCAAACCCAGCTAGTTTCCCCTCCCAAGTCTGCTCCAAGCACCACGTGCCTGGTGTATAAGAGGTAATGACAATTTCCAGTACTGCTGGTGTTCTGAAAAGTCCCTGGTGACTTAAGGGGGTACCCTGCATCCCAGATGTACTTGCAAATCTTGTGGTGTGCATAGAAATCTGAAGCACATAGTCAGTTCATAGATTCTTATTTGCTCAAGATCTTGCACCTCCTATAACTTGAAAACCTGTATATCTCGTCCTCACGGTTTGTTCATTACAGAAAGCAAATTCTGCCAAAACTTGGTGAAGGCTCCATGCTCCAGTCCAAGGCTGGCCAGAGCTGATGGATCCCTTGAACTATATCAGAAAACCCTGTGGGTATTGTGTGACCAAGAACTTCATTGACAGAAACAGTCATGCATATACAGTCTGTTTTGTTTTTTAAATTGAAGTACAGCTGATATACAATATTATGTTAGTTTTAGGAGCACAGCAAAGTGATTCGGTTTTATATACGTATATTCTTTTTAAAATTTTTCTGAGTTATTAGAAAATAGTGAACATCGTTGCCTATGCTTTACAGTAAATCCTTGTTTATTTTATATATAGTAGTGTGTATACGGGAGAAGGCGATGGCATCCCACTCCAGTACTCTTGCCTGGAAAATCCCATGGACGGAGGAGCCTAGTAGGCTGCAGTCCATGGGGTCACGAAGAGTCGGACACGACTGAGCGACTTTGCTTTCACTTTTCACTTTCATGCACTGGAGGAGGAAATGGCAACCCACTCCAGTGTTCTTGCCTAGAGAATCCCAGGGACAGCGGGGCCTGGTGGGCTGCCATCTATGGGGTCGCACATCTCTCTCTCACTGGAAGGTAATTCATCGTATGTTCTCGATGCAATTTTTTGGAAAGTCTTATCGAAGTTGTTTCAGGTGAATACCACGGCAGATCGGAGCACTTTTTTAAAGCATTTTTTTCAGATTGTTGTGCACATCTAACCCAGACCCCGTTGGAGTGTTCTCCATCCTGCTTTTCCTACTCTCTCTTACAACAGGTGTTTTGCACCCAGGAGTACAGAGGCAGAGCCCCAGCCCAGGAATGAAAAGGCCGGGTGGTCCAGCTCCACAGATCACCAGCTCTGGGCATGTGGGCATGGCCACTGTGCCTCCCTGCACCCGTTTCCTGCCACAGGCACAAGTAGTGCAGGCCCAGGGAAGCAACTTCTCAGTTTCTTTGATGGTTTTGAGACAGTAGACTATTTCTCTATGTTTCTGTTTTCTCATTTTCTATGACTTCATGATGATGGCAAATCTCCATGTACATGCCACCTGCGAAATACTGCATTTGACCTTGCCTTGCCGGGCGCCCTTTCTGCAAGTCAAATTTAACAGAAAGCCAGTCTCTGTCACCCTGGGAATCCCAGTTATATGCTAAAGCAGAGCTCTACAAACCTCATCTTGGCACCATTCCTCCCACTCCCTTTCTGTGCCCAAGACCTCTCTTTCTCATCCCCTTAGCATCTATGTCTTTTTTTAGAAATTCTGTTTAGCTTTTTTCTGCCATTTTTTTTCATTTTTTATATTGATTTCCTGACTGTTTGTATATTTTGGAAATTAAACACTTTGATAAATTAGGAGTATGGTATTAACGTATACACACCGCTGCTGCGCTTAAGTCACTTCAGTCGTGTCCGACTCTGTGCGACCCTAGATGCAGCCGGCCCTGGGGCCCGTTTCCCCCCCTGGGATTCTCTAGGCAAGAAACACTGGGTGGGTTGCCATTTTCCTTCTCCATGCATGACAGTGAAAAGTGGAAAGTGAAGTCGCTCAGTCGTGTCCGACTCCGTAATGTTTACTATCCTTTCTTTCTCTCGCCCTTTGCTACTTGCCTTCTCCTTCTTTTCACAGCTCACCTATGTAAAGGGACGTCACGCTCAGCGCGAGCCCATCTCTTCCGTTCGCATTTTGCAATTTGCGGATTTTCTTTGGTCCTAGTGCCATAAGGATAGGTCATCGTTCCGGTGAGGTGGGTTGCTGCGGTACACATAGCGCTTCTACTCCCGAACTACACAACTTAATCTTCCAAATAAAGTATACTAATAAAGCAGATGGGCGACGACAAAGCGGACAATGAGTCGCGGGTAGAGCGAGGACACTGGGACGACGAGCGTATTAACACGCGTAGTGTTGCGCGTAATGAGAAGTCGAGAGCCACTGATCGTCGGAAGAGTACAAGTTTGTGAAACAAGGAAAGATATACCAGGGAAGAGACCCCATTGACCCGAAGGGCGGCGGGAGAGCCAACGGGAGATCAACGTTATTATGCCTGTGCTCCTCCAAACACTACGACATCCGAAGTATTTGCCTAAGTAGGCAGCGTCTAGGACGCAGTGTTAACCTAAGACATGCGAATCGGCTAAATAAGAGACACGAGGCCTGAGCGGAGGTGAGAGGAAGAGTCATGAGACTGCCTCTAGTCAACTTTGAAATGAGGTCTAATGGTCACGGAGATGGACATAAGACTCCAGAGGGGAGTGTTTTATCTCTGATATAGTTCAAGGGATCCACCACTCCTGGCCAGCCTTGGACGGAATCATGGAGAGCCTTCACCCAAGTTTTGGCACGGAATTTGCCTTCTGTAATAAAAACAACCATGAGGACGATATACAGGTTTCACACCTACGATTAGGCCAGCCAAGCAAGATGGCTTGATCACGAGAGATGAAGAGGCTGGGAAGCTTGAAGCTATAGACCTCATGTGCTTCAGATTTCCCATGCACACACCAGCACAAGCCATTGCAAATAAAGCACCCTCTGAGGAATGCCCGAGTAGGCCAGCTGGCGGGAAAGGAGCTACCCGCCCCTTACAGTCATCCAGCCGAATGACTTTCAGAACAGCCAGCGAGGTGTCAACAGGAGAGCAGTCGTGGATTCTAGCGCGAAGGACCACCTTAACCACCCAGAGCCGATCCCGAGTAGTGCTGGAGCAGACTTGGGAGGGGAAAACGGAGCTGGGTCTTCGGAACGCCAGGACCGCATGTGGAGCGCAAAGTCACAGTGAAGGGGCGCCAGGCTATCCGTTCAGGAAGCTCTCTAAGGTCCTACCCAATGGCTGGTTCATAGAGTAGGGTAGGAGCAGGAAGGCAAGCTCGGTGGAGAAAGATAACCCCGCCCTCCTGGTCCAAGAGAAGGGGGGAGGCTTATAACGGAGCGCTCGCCTTTTGGGCTTGCAGAAGGAACTCTCGCTGAACAGGAGGATAGAAGCCGGAATCGCGATCGCCTACCAACACTTGCTAAAAGTACAGATAACTTGCCAACGAAAGTGAAAGGAATGTTAACAAGTGTACAGCAAGAGAGAGCGCGTCAGCCGAGAAGGAGCGACAATAAGTTCACTCCACTATGAAGGGGAGCCATAATCTCCTAACAGAAGAGTCAGATACGCACCAGGACTTCACGACGCACTAGGGACTAGAAGCCGCACTCATAATTATCGAAGAATGCTTCTGTCCATTGCACGTGGGGCCTATCTCACATAGATCTGGGCTGGAGGATCATATGGGTAGAGATGAATCTCTAGGACTCAGATACTCGTCTGGATGAACCATGTATCTAAGCCGAGATTACACATCAATCAAGGATATATGGCAAAACACCACTTTCAGTTGATCTCCTTGCCACCGTTGAAGACTAGAAACACTCGTGAATAAGTCTTGTGAACAGCACAAGTACCATGCCAAAATGCGTTTCGAATATGAATGTGGATATATCTGAAGAGCATCGGATTACCAGACGCCAGGTTCGAGTCTAGGATGAGAGCCTGCCACGCTCAGGCCACTCATAAAGACAGAGCCGTGACCTCTTGCTGAGCTGGGAAGAGGATGGCAGTGATAGGACTAAAGATATAACTCCAGAAAAAGAACTGAGGCCGTAGGCAGAAACACCAGCCACAAGAGGACATGACCCCTCTCAGGAGCCACCTCTGTAGTGGACTGTGATGTGACCTTTGCCTGCGGACGCAAAAGTGGTGAGTCCACCGGAAGACCAAGTACGCTGCAATGCTTTACAAGATGAGTACATACTACCTGGGACATATGGTCAACACCTTGGAATGTCAGGTCATTAGGCCTCCGAACATCACAAGGGCAAAATGTAGAAGTAAGATTAGTCACTGGGTTCATATACACAAAGAGGTAGTGGACTAAGGAGTGAAATGAGAAGCACTACTCATTCTATGGAACCTGCAATACTTCGAGGAGTCGCATGAGAAATGGGTTGTGACTAGCGAGAAGTGAGAAAATGGGTGAATCTTGTATACCTACATGTAAACGAGAAATAAGATGACTCATCAGTGCACCTACTTACCCAAAACCACAAACTAATGGGTGGCAAGAGCAAGATTAAGCATCCCAGGTTTCCTGACTTTCAGCCTCAGGCTTTTTCTTGCACGATTCTGATCAGTTTGCACCCTGGTGGCAGATTCCCTCTGGCCAGGGGAAACAAAGTTCGAGTGGGCAGTGATGTCTTTCATGGAACAATCGAAGATTAAGCCGCCATCAACTGGGTTCACAATTCAATGGTCTCGCAATATGCCAGCTATTCACTCCTTAAGACGACTATGCAATGCCGACTCTTGGTGCAGGAGCTACCCATGCAAGTTGGAGTTTATCTGCCTTATGCAGTTTTCACCATAAGGCTCACCTATTCCCAAGTGTCTCACACACCACTTTGGATGGTATATGGGCCTTGAAAGTCATGAGAATAATTCCCACATGCCCACTACAGTTTCCATGCACAGAATGCGCAGACAAAGTGTCTTGCCACATGGTCTCTGGTCTCTCACCCGGAAGGATGAACGCCACCCCACTCTATGCAGACATGATCTAGAACTACGAAGCCACACAGGCTAGCACAAACCGTTGAAGGCCTTCTGCCAGACCTGTGCTCGAAAAAAACAAGAAGTGTAGCCATTAGCTCATCAGTCTAATAGAGAGAAGGCCACTGTACTGGAGAGAGCGAAAGTGAGTAAAGCCCTCAGCAAGGTCTTATGGGTAAACGCTCAGAGAGAAAGAACCACCTGAGAGGCTACACAGAAAGTCAAAATAGGAGGCCCATTGTAGGAGACATGCAGTGGCACTGAAGCAGGCCGACAAACACGAGTTAAACTAGACGTTTTGCAGAAAAATGCCACTGCGGTTCCATGCCCTGGAAAATCCCAAGGAACACAGAGCAAGGACGCCTGGTCAGTGTTCCCAACAACACAAGATGGCGAGGATCCATCTCCGTGATGGTCGATCGAAACGATCACCAGTCGGACACGACTGAGCGACCTTCCACTTTTCCACTTTTCGACTTTCATAGCATTGGTGGAGGAAATGGGGCAAACCCGCCATCTTCAACCACGCCGTTCTTCGCCTGAGAGAGACACACTAGGACATGCATGGGGCCTATTGGATGCGGTTGCGCAGCCCAACAGATTAGTTTGGAGAGAGGTCCTCCCTAGACAAGTCAGCAGAGATCGAAGAGACCCAGAAACACACGCTTGACGGATCTGGAAGGCGCTACTCAGACCTCAGAGCTAGCAGCACAAGCTCCATTAGGAATACCGATTAACATATACTTTTCCGAGAATTTGCACGTAGAGTGAGATAACGAGGCGAGGAGCGAGTTGTATGAAATTTCCCCATTGAATCATTATGCAACCTCAAAATCAAGTAACGTTAACAGTCACTCATAGAGGCGCTCGCTAATATAATAAGATAAGACACAAGGCATTCAGCTGATTCACAGACAGTATAATCCGTGCAAAGCACCAGATTTGATAAGGCAAGATAAGAAAGAGAAGAGAGGACCTTTGTTGAGGAACAATGAGACAAAATTTGGCACCTCGAATCACAGAACATGCAAGAGAGATTGGGTCAGAGAGATATAATTAATAGATCCAACAGTGAGTTCCCGATAGCAAGAAGAAGAAACCAACATAATGGCAACCAAGAAATGTGATAGCCATCGTATAAAAACCCAGTGGACTGCGCAGTCGTAAGAAGGATTGGAGATTCTAATCCTACAAACATTGTTGAGACATATGTATAATACTGCAAGGAGAATGTCACAATGAGAGAGGTATGTTATGATATTATCGAAGACCTTAAAAATAGATGGGCTTTTGAGGGAAACAGTAAATTATGGAAGAAATAGAAAAAGGCCAAGATGCAACCATATAGATCCAACATCATCAATACAGAGTTATCAGTTGAGGACACTGGGAGAGACAAAAGTTTGCGCGACACGCATGAGACTAGCGTGTACTACAAAGAGGTTAACACATGGGAGTACCGATCTGGATAAGAATATCAGTTAGTGAAGATTTGCAGTGACACTTTGAGTTGTATCTAGATACTGGTCAGTAAGTAATACATCTATCCTCAGAAGTGTAAGTATTCCGGCGACAGGAGAAGCAACAAACGGTGCCTACCGGGGAGAGAGAGAGGTCATTGAAGCGTAGAGAGCCCTCATAATGACACTATGTGAAACCTCACTCATTAATTATAAGGACACGATCAGAGAGAGCAGCATCTACAGCTGCACATAATAATCCAGTCAGAGACTAGGGGAAGGCCAGAACTTGGGGCGGTTTCTGCGGGTCAGGCCAGCGCGCAAGGAGCAATGCATTTTCGTTGAAATAGAGAGAGGATAGCAAGCCTTAAAATCTCAGTTGCATATCGTGTGTATGGAAGAACACCTGCAAAACTGACTGACTTGTAATCATCGAGGGTGTAACCATGTGCTCAAGGATAACACATAGAGCAACCGACCGAAGGGTATACATGGTAAGGGCAACTAGAATCACCCTTGGTAAAGGATTTGAACGAAAAGTAGTTGAGGTGAAAGATCTAGCCTATAACAGGTAAATCTATGGTGTAAAGGGCGAACACAAGCCTGGCGCAGCATTACATGGCGCTCACACCCAAAACCAATGGAATCAACGCTATGACTATCATCTACATGGAACCAATAAACGTGCAACACTAATTCAAGCATCCTTTTCTCTCTCACAGTTCTATATGAGTAGCTTTCACCTTCCACAAGCCTTCAGCGTTGATTGGTTCCTCACTCTAAGTCACTGCACATAGAGTAGGTGTAGGCTCTCGTTATGAAAATCAACGAATAGGAGAAGAAAAAGAAAACACACAGGACACAATTGTGAAGGTGCGAAGCTATCAAAATGGTACAACACTTAACCACCCTTGGAGTATAAGAAATGAGAGAAATAGCCACCTATGCAGCACGACACGCACGCTTTTGCAGAGAGTATTAAAAGGTTTCTCATAAAAGTGACAAGTCGCGAAAAAAGAGGCCTCCGTTTGAACTAATAATTAGAATAAAATTTGTGCAAGAAGAGAGATTGTTCAAAAAGGAGGGTAAGGGTCTATAGTGGATATAGTAGCTATCAGAAATGGTATTGTGAGAACAATTGAAAACAGTTTCTAGAGGGCAAATGAGGTTGGAGGATTGGGTTATTAAAAAAAATACCCTAATAAGTCTAAATGAAGAATAATGGGTTATTGAATAATGATGAACAGGTTGATGCCTAAGGACCACAGGAGTGGAAATCTCGTAAATGATAGCTTGCAGAAATGATGCCCAATCAGTAGCCTCAGTCTTCCCCAGTTGACATGTTCATGCTTTGCAGGTTGTGCCTGGATACCCTTGTTGTCTCTTCTTGCGACCACAGCCAAGGAGCACCCCAGTGTGGCTAACAGCGCGAGCCCAGCACATCTCCTTCATGGCGATTCCCGGGGATGCTCTGGGTGCCATACGCCTGGGAGGCGGGCCGAGCAGAAGTCCTCGACACTATAGAGACTGCCAGCATAGTCTCTACCAGTCTAGAGTGTTTCACGTTTGGAGTCGCCCACTTCCCCTCCGCAGAGTTCTGCCCCCTCCATCGCCTCCATCCCAAATTCCCCTCTCATGTCTCTGAGTTGCTTTTTCCATCACCTGGTCGTGCCCCTCTCTCACATTGGCCCAGCACTATCGGAGCCCTCTTGTACTCACGTTTCCCGCCATCAAGATAGCCTTTTCCAACTCTTTTTGAAGTGCCCACAAGAGTCCAAGCACCTTTTTACATAATCACCAGTGCTAGGCAAGTCAAACACCACTATTGTGTACCTTTCTGGTACAAGTCTTTATCAAGCGATATACTGTTCGACAAAGCACAATTGAGATCAATCTTTTCCTCAGACGCACTTGAGGCGCCCTCCTTTACGGTAGAGGACTGGATTTCGCCGCAGTTAATAATATCACCCTATTGCGCTTGCTTTGGAGCATCACTGGGGTCTCTCCTTCAAGAGATACACTTCTTGCCCTTTCCCAAACACTCATCCGTATTGTTTAAGATAGCTATACCAAATTATCTTCCCCTAGACCCACTTACCAAAGTGTTCCCACTTGGACTTGTATTCTTAGATTGCCGGCAATACTCTATACAGCTTTTGCTAGACACAACATGCTCACCTGAGGTGATGGAAATCACTCTATTCAATCCTTTTTGGAGTACCACTCTAGGACAAACATATTGAGTTCATTGAGACACAAGTAATGTCCTCTGTTATTAATATCCTGTCTAGGTTGTCATAAACTTTCCTTTCCAGGAGTAGCAATTTTTATTTTCATGCTGCAATCACCATCTGCACAGTGATTTTGGAGCCCCAAAAAAAATAAAGTCGACACTATTCTCCCTGGATATTCCAATCAACCATCTATTTGCACATGAGAACGACAAATCGCGGTATCCAGTGGTAAACCAAGCAGGATTCTCAATCAGAGATCTAGCTGCTTTTGGCACACTCGCAAGTGATTGCCCACTTGAAGATCAATCTCGTTCCAAGTCTTCTTGAGAGAATTTTGTTGTACTTTGTCTAAAAACCCAAAATACCCTTCTTTCTCTTTTTAAATGCCGGAAAAACTTTTTCCTCCAATCTATCCTTTCTTCTGCTATGGTCTGACTTTCAATCAATGCAAGGCATCTCTGCTATCTTCCTCTCAACCTTTCTCGACACATCTAAAGTCCGCTCTCTTTACTAACTGGTGGTCGTGTGCTTCAATCTCCTCCAATGTCCTGAGGTTATGCATGATTACCAGTCTTACGTAATCAAGCTCACATCCTTGGTTCCCAACTTCTGCTTGTTCTTGTCCTAGCTCCATGACACATCCTATCTTTCATCCGATCCCATCCAGTGCCTTGCTAATTCGGAGATTATTAATACATTACTAAAATTTATATGCAGGCGCTGAGAGGTATGATCCACACTCAGCACAATGTGTCAGATCATACTGTCCATTCCCTAATTCATTGGAACAGTTTCTGTCGATGTCCTTACTCACGCGACCCACCTTCCTAACAACTGAGACTCCGTCACACACTCCGACTCGCCTCCTTGTCTCTCCTAGAGAGACTATATGTTTTCTATACAATCAAAGAGCGCAGGTCAGGTAGATGGTGCCATTGCTTATCTTCATTCCTTCCTCTCAATACTTTTTTCAAAAATCACAACCATCACCACAAGTTTGTATGTGGATGTGAATAGCTGGGCAACTCTACACGAGGAGTGCACCATAGACCCGTCTCGCTGAAGTCTTGTCGAGCGAGCCTCGCGTAGTAACAACTTGCATGGAGTAGAGGTTGAAGTATTATCATGGCCAACTCGTTTTTCCTGCGAAGGACCTATCGTACTGTCTTGATGATTTTATTTCCAATAGATCTACTATCTTGATCAGAGGTGTCAGGCAATCAGGGGTCTGCTGAAGATGCACTACACGTCGTCGTCTAGTCCAAATCAGACTCTGTCTTGCATTTTCTACACACCACACTTAGCCTATGGAACACAATAGTATCCAACTGAGAACAGATTCAAATACGCAGAAAGTTGGAAAGTAATCAATAAATATTATGAGCGGAGGATACTGCCTTGCGAGTCTTTGGCAGCACAATTTATCTTAATGTAGCATATAGGCTTAAGTATCATTACCCACTAAGCCACAATCAGGAATAGATGAGTCTCAATGCTGCCTCGCGCTGTCAGTCTTTTTCGTAGCAGCTGGCTGTCGACGTCAATAATGCCTTTCCTTTTGGTAATTGGAATGTACGATTCCAGTCGTATCACAAGACTCTGAATGTGAAGCGTATACCACAGATGGCAAGCCCACCAGGCTACCCCATCCCACACAAGATGATATCCCAGCAAGAACATAGCGAGTATGTTAGCGGCAGTTGATCGCGAATTGGCATGCGCACTTCTCTGGGCAAAGAGCAAGGAATAATCTAAATGAAAACCTCAGATATGCAGATGACACCCCTCAGTTGTGCCAACCTTGAATATGCTATCAAAGACGTCGCCCAAGGAGAGGGCAACGAACCTACAGCCACCGCTTGCGCATGAACACCTGCCATAAGGAGAGAAATGTATGTTTGCAAACAAGATTGTGACCTTGTGAATGAAAGCGTCCAATCCTAGTCCTATGCACATCAAGCTTCTCTTTCACACTATACATGACCCATCCATGCGGTCCCGTACAATTAATTCCAAATTCAAGCAACACTAAGTAATGTGGAGGATAAGACAGTGGAACTAGTAGGGAAAAGTGCTTATTCAATAGTGTGATATTCTGGTGGGAGGAGGCCTTCTATAATTTCCAACACATAAATAAAACCCAATTTTGCTAGGGAGTATGCTTGAGTTTTGCAATTGCCCCTATGAACATTCAAAACGTACCTCTTAGAAGATTATATAAAGTGGTACTTGTAAGACCATTAAATACAGCAACTATCTCGTGTATGAAAGAGCATAAGACATATTGTTTTCAGTTTCTAGGTTTCCTTGCATTCTTAAACTTGAACAAACGGAATCATGCGGTAAGGACGGAAGGAGAGCGATAAATAGGATTTTATGTTCTCATAAGATAACGTACGAAACCGTGAAAATCGATATTCGATTATGCATACGAGGAATGTTGAGAAAGTTTATGGCATACAAGTCCAAATAACAGAAAGTCGGGAGATGAACATCAACAGAGCATATGAGAAATTGCTGCTTTTGACTTCTGATGGGTGTATTTTTTGGCAGAAGGCCACCAAGACTTTCAACTCGTATGGAAAAGAGCAATTTCCTTCCGACACTTACCTCCGAGAGCATAGGGGTTAGAGTTTTTCTGAGATAAGTGCATGCGTAGGTTGCTAGGAATATCCGAGATCGGAGGAAGCAATAGAGCGAACATCAGTCCTGTAACATCACCAGTATCCCCTCTCGGCCATGGATTAGAATCCCATGAGGCGATATGAGACTGCCTGGAAGGTCTCTGAAGCGTTCCCACTAAGATGGAGTCAGCTGAGGGTTGCGGCGGACCACAACGAACATATGAAGCAGACTGTACATCTTATTCTAGCCAAGGATGGCGAGAAGACAGGATGGCCAAGCCTCCAGCTAACCACCAAATTTGTGACATGGGCCTAGAGGAGGACTACACACAGGGAGGACTCGGGGTAGCAGGTGGACGTCAGCACGCATTCTAAGTTGGGGGTAACAACATGAGGTCTGATCACCGAATGAAGTGACATTCAGCACAGCAAGGGATCAGGAAATGGAAGGGGGCAGAAGTATATCTGGTTAACGTGAGAGTTCTGCTGGGAGGAGTGGTGTGGATGATGGATCAATGGGCTCGAGGACACGATGATTGAGCAAAACATCAGTATCCTCTGTATATTTGCTTTCTAACTATGTCACCATGTTGTGTTTTGGGATGCAAATATGGAGATCGATCGACAAGGATTCTGAGTTGAAGGATGCAACATTGCAGTGTCGATGGGCGGAAGCTCATCAAACTTGACGTCCCGCAATGACGTGATGACTACCATGTATTGTTGCTATTTTAACTATCCACACTAAGTCTCGTTGGGAGAGTACTAAACACACAACCTCGGACAGAGGCACAAGGTGTGACCACTCATCGAGACGAGCGTCCACAAGCGCTGACTTCGGAGCATCGCAACCTAGGATTCATTTCACTATAAACTTTGAGCGGATTTTCTATGCGATACAGAAAGGGTTAATTGAAGTAGAGGAATGGGATGGCTATATCCCTCTATAAAGTATCCATCCGTGAATGTTTTATCTAGGAGCCAAATGGAGGTATAGACACTTGGTCTTATATCTTAGTGAGAGGTTGGGCAATAAAGCTTTGGGGCACATAGAGAGATAAATTAAGAGGTATAAGATGTGTTTGAAGTAAGTACAAGTTGGAGACTCGAAAAGTAGCTTTGAGGATGCAGTTTCAAACAGACAACATAAAGAATATGATATTCATAAAGACAACGACAGAGTGCAAGGCAGACAAGGGAGCGATTGGAGGATGACAGAAACCACCATTGGAATGTAAAGAGAGTCTTCATTAAGCTGGGGAGAATGCATTGATGTGGGACAGACTTAGCTCAGCATTAAGGGCACGACCTATCGCGTGGCTATGTTCCCTTGAGCCGAGTGATGGTGGTGACACCACACAAGATAGGGAACACATAAAACAAAGAAAGACAAGGAGTATGGTCAATTGGGTTCTCTTAGAACACCATAACAAATCTCGATCGGATGATACGATTCTGAATAAATGGGAAATACAGCCCCTGTTGATCGATGTCTCTCAATAGAATTGCTAAATGATCTCTTGGCAATGAGAAATGCTGAGTCTCTTGCGATTGACGCACAGAAGGTTTGGCGCTTTTGATATTGGCGCATGGAGTTAATGTATAAGGCAGTTTAATGTTCGAAGAGATCAATATAGAGTGAAGATATACTCCTACCTAAGAGTAAAATCGCACACTACATAGCTAGAAGGTGCCAATCATAACGACAAAGTTGAGAACACAGAGCCAGTGGCGTCCAGTGGTAACTAGTCAACCAACACGCAAAATTTAAGAAATGCGTAGTTTGTATTCTGCTGGTGAGGAGTGGGTATATGGCGATGCCCAGATAACAGGTATTGAATTATTCACTGCGTGACTCATTAAAGCACCATGGTAGAAAATAATTAGATCTGCAGTTCCTAAATCTTTAACACAGTAGGAAACAATGGTGCTTGCACACTTGTGCAGGGATTTTTATAAGTCCACTCTGTGGTCATAAGAAGGCTGGTAGCAAATTCTCGTATGCCTCCCATGGAGCAAACTACAAAGAGACTGAAATAGGAAAAAAGCATAGAATATGCAGGAGGGAATAAGGTTAAGGGGCAGAGAGGAGCATACTACGAAGTTGGATAGGGCAGGGAAGTGCTAGCGGAGTAGCTACAGAGGAGAATGTCAGATATGCCCTAACTCTCCAGCGGGCTTCGACTCGCCAAACGCAGAAAGAGAGAACAGTAGTAGATTCAACATTGGCTCTGTCTCCCTTATGAAGTGGGATGGGGCACCTAAAGTTTCACCGGGCACAGTAGCCATACAGAACAGACAGGGGATGGGCTGTGAGGGTGGGGCTTCAGCTGTAGTATGAGCAACTGATACAGGCTCTAGGCCGAATAGGTCTTTTGCTTCCTAAATCCAGGGAAGGTTGGAGTCGACAAAGGAAGGAATCCACCTCCAAGTGTACCAAGTTGGGTTTCTTTTGTAATCTTCCTCTTGTTGATCTCGGCTACGCGTACGTCGTGATGCACGAGAGGCAGAGTCAATACCAACTGGGGCTGGGAGGAGTAGCATGCGAGAAGAGGACGTGAAGGAGGCGATGAAGTTGTTTCCAGACTGGAATGTCCGTCCATGGGGTGAGCCTTCCGTCCTGCGAGAGATCCGGCGTTCAATCAGACTCAGAAGTGTAGCTCAGCCCCCACCAAGCGAAGAGCCCGCCCTGGAGGACAAGGAGCCAAGGGGAACACCCTTCACTAACCTCAGGCTCGTGTGCGGCAAACATTAGCGAAAACCACTCCACGACACGCAGCATAGTTTCTGCGAGGTGGTGGGAGTGCTAACACTCCACCCGCATATAGTGATCAGAGTGAGAAAGCCAGGTGAACCTATAGTTCACCCATAAGGCGGGCTGGCACTCAGAACGAACCGAAGTGGCGTCTGACCCTTGAGCTAGAGTGGGGTAGAGGCTGCTGATGGTCTAAACAGAACCATGTAGATGTCTCTCTCACTCGCCAACAATCCACCCTAATGAAGCGGTGTCTCTATCCCTTTGAAGAAAGAATTCATTTAACCTTATCCAAGAATAGTATAAATGAATAAAATGACAGTGGGTCTCCCTTTTGGTAAGCCCACAAGCAGCCGTTCTTTCCTGACATCACTTGAAGACGTAGATAGCAGAGCTTCTTCTAGGTACCAGCTTCGAGAAATCAATCTTGGATTCACCTAAAAGAGAGCATCGGGTTCCTCAATCTCGGAGAATAGAGCGCCATTGCTTTCTTCGTGTCACGCCTACTGTGATCAGATGTCCTAGCAAGATGTATGTGATGTTGATAATGCGCAACACAAACCTGACTCCTGACATTTTCTGATATAGTTTTACTAACAAAGTGTAATCCACCAGTTAGATCTGGCGCAGCCCACTGGGTCATTGTTTCGGAGTAATTAATTAGGAGGTCTCTGCCCACAACTACATCACACGTTGAAAAGCCATTAAGGACCTCTTTCTAAATTCCTCCCACTCTATCCTGTCCCTTAACGGTGTACCTCATAGCCTGCTCTTCTCTTTTCTCTTGTCTTATCTTGTTCCCTCTTATTCCCAAAAACTAGCCTGTGCTACGATGACTGGTCCTCACCGGTCTCGCCCTTGAGAAAGTGCTCTTTTGTGCATACACAACACCTCTTTAAACGGCTGTTCTTCGATGTTCAGTTCTCTCAAGCCGAGAACTCCACACGCATAGGCAGTCGAAGGCCGCATGCTCTACCCACTCAGAAATCCAGGAACAAGAAGAAAATACTGTATATACGGCTCTTCAACTCTGCGACTAAGCTGCTGACTATGAGTTGGATACGCTTTCTACGATCGAAGTATGAGTCCGACTATGTGTCGACCTTAAATCCAATTTTGATAGAAACTTTTTTCCATAGCATGGCAGCCCCAAGCACCGCGCCAGTCTCGCTGGTGAGTTGCCACAGGACAGAGTATGAACAACTCGATGAGTTGTTGCGGCCTGCCATTTCATCCACCATCGATGAAACGTGAAAAACACAGTGTAGTCAAAAAGTTGTAATGGCTACGCTCCTGGCCCTTGGGTGTGTCTGAAATCCTTAACTCCGTGTGATCCACGATCTTCTTACGCGACCCCCTCTCTTGAGGAACCTCGCCAATAAGCCACCAAGGGCTCCTCCGTCCATGGGATTTTCCAAGGCAGACAAGGAGTACTGTTGTGTGGTCCGTGTGCCAATTTGCGGGATGACCTAGACTTTTATTTTGTTGAGTTATGATGAGGCTGTTGGGACTGGTCTATTTTTGAATTTCCATGCGGTGAGTTACAAGGGACAGAGGCAGGCTCTTATACTCTATATAGGTCTTGTCAGTACGTTGGGCTTTTCATTGAACGTGGCTTCTCTGTTTGAAGCACAGGCACTACTTATGGGCTCCAGAATGGTGCTTACAGAACAGAGAAATGTGGCTCCTATCGACCTGTGTGGTCTTCGAGTTATTGCTGTGCTGTGCCGCATAGTGGGATCTTACCCTGGACCTCAGATGATGCGACATGGTCTTCTCGTTGCCAGAAGTAACTGGCGAGTGATTATACTTCTCAACCCACTTATGAATCCATCAAGGGTAGCACTTGAGAGAACCAGAGATTAAAATCTCTTTAGGAAACTTGCTGGATTTAAGCCTAATGGAAGTCCTCACAAGTCCATCGGATTTAGATGCAGACCTACTGCCATAGGGGCTTGGTTCAGAAACAGAACAAGAACCATTAGCATCCCCTGAAGACACAGAAGGTGTATCTGCCATCAAAGGGGGTGCCACACTGATCAGAGAGAGTACGTGCAATAGTGAAAAAGGCCTGTGCTGTTAAAGTTACGAGAAACAATCGGAAATGTCCTCACTGATACTTTGAGCTCAGACCGACCCAATTAGTTGTTCTGTCGTTGTTGAGTATCCACAGAGTCAAGTATGTAGGATCCAAGTAATGGCAGTATTCTCCAGTAATCTAGTTGTTTGAATAAGTAACAAGTTGTTTTGTACTTATTGTCAAACCTCATGCAACACTCAAGGATATACGGGAAGTATGTGAGATTTTCAGACTCCGTAGAAATCAACGACAGGCAAGGTATATCTATGAAACAGAGCTACATGTCCTAATTGTCAATATGTCCCTGTGAAGGAGTTGAGAAAAGGAAGGCCACTCTCACAAGTGAGAGAGAAGTTACACAGGTGAATTACGATCATTGTGATAGCTGCAGCTGGCTGGTTACCGCTGGGACCACTGAACGCGCTGAGTATGTTGAGTAGCGAGGTGTGCAAGACAGTCCACTTAGGACATGGAGAAAGTGGCTATATGCGAGGCGCGCTTCTTGTCCAGTGAAGGGTAGTGGAGGCCAGAAGCAGGACTCTAGTCAGCCAGCCCACGATGCTCCAATCTGTCATGCAAAAGAGAAGCGATCGTGAATGTTTTTTGATTTGTCGCTAGCAAAGACGATGAGAGATGTCATCTCCTTCTGTTTACGAGTCTTCTGCGAGATACTGCAGGAAACTTGGATCTCCACCTACAACTGGACTAGTATGGTATGGGGTCTTGTATAGTACGAGAGACCAATTCCACGAAGTGCTCGAGAGTCACACGAGTTGGTGCAGAAGTGAGTAACGAGTGAAGCTTGTAGTTTGGTATGATATAAACTAGGTTCACTATATTCCATGTCAGTAGACACAGACTGTGTAATTAACTCACACATATCCCTCGCAGCATGTGAATTGAAAACGACTAGTAAGAGATACGAAGTGTACTCAAGATTTCGCTACACGAGTGTCCTTGATCACTTGCGCAAACTGTAAAAAGACCCCCCCCAGGTGAATCCTGGATGACAATTACGGCGAGAAACAGTCAGACAGGTGGAATGTGAACTCCTTTGTCGGAAAAATCTGCGAGGCGCAAGCAGAAATGCAATGCTGGAGTAAAGTGAGAGGGTAAGCCATAGGCCATTCTCCTAGAGAGATGGTTTCCTGACAGGTCCACCAGGAGAAGTTACTGCAAGAGCCCGCCTCCTAAGCGGGCGTCTTTAAGTTCCATAGCAGTAATATTACAATTTACTCTCCATTCTAAAGCCCCACCAGGGAAGCCAAAGACAATGTTCTGATATAGGACCTGGCCAAAGTGGACTCCGTCTCAAAAAGTTGGGATTCGTTATCTGCAACAGGCTATCTTTTGCCACTCCTCTCCAAATCTCTGACTCCACAGCACCAGTGCACTTTGTTGGTATATGAGAGGTGAATATGTTGTACATATTTAGCACTAGATACCTCAAGGCGGTTGTTCTGTAAAGTCTCTAGTGACTTAAGTGGGGTAAACCTCTGTCATTCCCTCCTATATTCTGCCTAAATTGTAGGAAATACACTATAGTGGTATTGCAAATAGAGAGAGCATCGTGTATAAAGACCAACATAGGTGCACAGCTTTCACATAAAGACCAATTTACAGTTAGTACTAATGAAACAAGAATCTGCTCATCCTTACCTCACTCTATAAACATGAAAATAACCGTTGTAAAGTTATCTCGTCTATGGTGTGATTGTTGTATCATTGATACAGAAAAAGGAATATCTCGGCCAAATACTTTGGTGAAAAGGTCTCTATGATCGCTCTTTTGGGTAGCCAAGTGCTGAGGACCCAGTGAGAGCTATTTCGGTGAATCGCCTTTGGAACTATGATCTAGAAGACCACAGTGGGTATTGTGTAGAACAGAAAGAACATTCAGTGACAGAGAAGGAAGGGATGCTATTGTTATTTCTCTATAATGTCATATATAACCCAGTCAGTCTTTTTGCTTATTTTTTAAGAGGGTCATGTGACAGTGCTGTAAGTATACGCGTAATATAGATTATAGTTTAGTGAGTTTAGAGAGCATCAGCAAAGATGAGTCGGTTTTTGATTGATGATTGAGTTCATAAAGAAGTGGTACTTTATTAGAAGTATATTGTAGAGTGCGTGGAGTTATTAGAGAAGACAAATAATAGTGATATCGTTCCCAATAGTGACTTGTCAGTTACAGTACTAGGTCCTATAAGGTTTATTTAATTATAAGTAAGGTAGGTGTGGTGTATAGGGGAAGAGGCGTATGGCCCACCTGGGCACCCAACTTCCCAGTAACTACGTTGCCTGTGTGAATAAATCTGCCATGGACGGAGTCAGTTCTAGTAAGGGCTGCATCCATGGGTTCACGAAGAGTCGACATCGACTGAGTCGAACTTTCGATTTATCATCACTTTCTCTCATCGTCATAAGCATTGGAGAGTAAGGGAAAAATGAGCAGCACCACTACAAGTTTCAGCCTAGAGAAGCGCAAAGAGCAGGCAGGGAGCCTGTGGTGTGGTCTCTGCGCCCACTACGGTGTCGACACGCAAGTCGAGTACATTCGACTTTGAATGTGTACTAATAGCACCAGACAGTCCAAGTAATGTGTTATACGTAAATTACCATATCCTAATAATATAATATCAAAAGGGTTTTAATTCCAAAATCATACAAGACATAGCTCAGGATCAATAAAGCTGAGTAAATATGAAGAACAAAATGGAAGCAGGAGAAAACTATAGCGTCATTTCTTCCACAAAAAACATCAAGAATGGGTAAGGGGATTGAGAAGCAGTAGAAATCTTGGGGCACAGCATATACGAAGGATGTGGTGAGGATATGGGTGTCAAGAGGTGAGTGTCTTGTCAAGTATCCTCACTAGCCGTACTGTGAAACTAGGGGACTATTCCCATGTGTAAGAAGCAAACTAGAAGAATCCTTGGCTTTCTGATTAAAAATATTGAAGCCTTGCCACACCTTTCGCAGAAAAGCGCGCCACGTGCGAAGCATAGGGTCATATACGTGCAGTATTTATCGGAGCTAGTTGTGCCCATCGTACATTGGAGATTTGACGGCTCCATGGAAGTATGCAGAAAACTTGAGAATCAGCAATCATAAGGAGAAACTAGTAGTCTATTCTGGCTCTTAGAACTAAATCATAAGCAACTGAAACAGTTCTTTCCTATTCACCGGGCCATGCTCACTTATATTGTTGGCTGTAAGGTCGAACGTGTAGATGGAGGGCATCGACGATCAGCACCACATAACGTCCCAGTAACTGGATGAGGAAACTGTGAAGATTCCGGAACCACACGACTGCTCGTTCAATTCCTGACTGGGGGCTCTGCACCTTGCTGTATACTCCTGGGTGTCATAACTAATCCTCGAGTCCCTGTGTAGAGAGGAGAGGACCTAAGGAAGAGCGATGGTTAGACACTCAGAGGAGGCTGAGGTATAGGATGAGCGCACATAATCATAACTGAATAAAAAATTGCTCTTAAAAAGTGCCCGATGCGTAGGTATTCACACTGTATACTAACTTTCGATAAGATCTTTTCCATTGAATATATATGTTCCATATTGGGAGAATGCATTCGAAGTGGAAGCTTACTCTTCCAGTTGTTAGCTCACTGATAGTGGCATTCATTGGAATGTCCGCCACATGTGTACGTGATCATTTCTTCTTGTAACTCTATTCACGTAAGTAAAACAAATGATGATCGTTTTGAGACTGCCAGTCTCTGGGAACTCGTGGATAAGTCAGGACCTTAATGGCCCTGAACTTCTACCGCGATGTCAGAGCTGCTTCTGAACCTAATCCCTGGCTAGGCCTGGACTCGGCCGTACGTCACCACGATAACCTATCCCTTCCACGATCAAGCTTCTCTCGGCTAACACGAACGAGTGTCGCATTCCTCCTGTACTGGAACCCTCCTCTATCAGTAGCCTCTGCTTATCACTAATGATGAGACCATGCGGACCACTAGGTCAGTGTATGTGGGCCTTCCTGCTGCTCCTAGCGATCAGAGGGTATCAGGTTGCATCAGGGCCATATTTATGGAGGGTCGGGCATTGGACGAGGAGGAGACACACAGACGAAAATATGTTCTTAGCCAACTAATGACGGCGTTATTGTATAAATGGTCCTCTGAAGGAACACTATCATCTATTCCCTGAGCCATCGTGTTGGCTGTCCACTGTGTGAAACTAAACACTCATGGATTCAGACGTGGAATGATGTGAATGAGAAGACAGGGACGCTTATGTGCATAATATGTGCATTGAGCAGCGGAAGAGGAAAGGGGACGAGGATTCCACTGAGAGAGAGCCCGGATATGAGTCTGAGAGCGTAAGGGGTGTTATGTGTGTGTGGAACTGAGTCGGTGGAGCAGGTTGCTGCAGATGGAGGTGCCCTGTGTGGGCACAGAATGGGGGAAAGGTGATGTCATGGCAGCGCACTGGAGGGAACTATCTGAGAAAGGCGTATCGGATGTGACAAGCTGTGTCAAAGTCGGTAGAAGCCTCTGGTCCCTGAGGTAGCTATTGAGCGGTGACGCTCTGCAAGAACAAGGCAGAGAGAGCCTCAGTTGCAGACTGGTTACGCACATTGGCTGAAAGGTGAGTAGAGACAGCTCGTAGATAAGAGATTAGCGAGCTTCACTGACACGAGTTCAGCAGGGGCAGAGATGAGGGGGAGAATTGCAAGATGTTCTCGTGAGTTATGCTATCAGGTGAGTTCGGGGAGGGATATCACTCCACAGCTCCTTGGTGGGGTAAGCTGCTGTCCTCATTGGAGGTCCTACTGTCATTTAGAGATGGTCTCTGGAAGTCCGCATATACCCCAAGGAGCGCGACCTCTGGCAGAGGGAAGCCCCACCGTGCTTGACTGTTCGATGGGTAAGCATCTACGCATGTTAGACTGTGTAGTGTTCCGTCACTTGCCTGTTTGGGCTGTGGGGGGCAGGAGAAGGGCTAGCGAAAATGGAGGCACCCTCTCCTCTTGGAACCTGGCTCTGGGTAATGTTCCTGGGTGAGATGGGAGGGCGTCACAGAGAACCTCGGTCTAGCCTGGGTGTCATGGGGTTGCGCAGTGGCGGTGTCAAGTAGCAGCCTCAAAGGGCCAGGACAAGTGCGATGAAGGTATGTCCATAGAAAGGGAGACGACGCAACTGAGCTCGAGCGAGAACACCTGAATCCCAGATCAGCACTCGAGGCTGCTTCCCTATAGGGTCGCTATGTATGCTTGAGTTCAGGATCCCCTTTGAAACTATTGCAAGGGGTGGCTGGATAGTGATGGAGAGAGCAGGACGGAGTGGTGCAGGATGAGGACACAGCAGGAGAGTTATAAATGGACGAGACCATCCGAGGGCTTTAGCTACAGGAATGAATGGAGAGGGAGTACAATTCATCTCTTGTGGCGATGCTGTTCACTCAGAAGGGGTTTCTCCCAGAGAGTAAAGTGGCATGTCGTGGGGCAAGTGTATTGTGTGTCTGCCTTCTCCTTTCGTCACTGGTAAGAGGTGCAACTTGCAAGTGATGGAAGGAGTGGGTCTGATCTGGATCCTGGGCTAGTGTTTGGACAGATTAATCAGGCAGACAGACAGGGAGGAGGGAGAAATATACAGAAGGAATATGTCCCATTCCATGGGTGACGACCCCAAGACAATAGCGTGGAAAGATACAAGGACATGGCGCCACAATTCACTTGCCAGGTACGTCTAGATAGAGCGTTGGAGGTCACTGTTCGGGTTTGCGTGGAGGGGGACTTTACCTCTGACTTAAACAACAACAGGCACTCCAGCCACACGACCTGACGTGGTTCGATTGTTCTGTCTTGATTATCGCAGTAAGAGCGGCCCTACCTTTTTTTCTCTCATAGCTTCCCGAGATGTAGTGGTGCTTGTGCTCTCCAGCCAGGTCCTCCTCGCACAGCACGCCTCTTAGAGCACTCCACCTCCTTAGCTAGGCATCTGCTGGACAGCACGATCTCGGAGTCCCCACTCCGGGGCCCTATGTATGGGACAGAATATTGGAGTCTAAGTGCGAGGAGGAGAGGGCAAGGTCTGATGTCTCTGGATCCTCAGAGGCTATGATCTATCTTCAAACGTAAGCACCAACAACCTGGCTGCCCAGGAGTAAGCGATCTTGAGAGGGCTCTCGCAAGTCTCACGCATGGCTATGCATGAGGTCCCTCTCGGCTGTGAACACATAACTTAGACTCTAGGCGCGAGACGGAGTGCCACTTTCACACCTTTGAGAAACACTACCGCCAGACGCGATCTAGTAGGGAGGTTCATACTATGAAGTTATAGTTGCTTTCTACACACTAGGTCACTCTAAAATTTAGAAGATAGAGACGCTTAGCTTGTCTGTGCTAATGTCATAAATGAGTTGATAGTTGCGGACAAACCTGGGTACAGAAGATCGCTACATCGTTGAGGCTTACCATAGAGCCTGCTCCTAGCAGGGACTCTTCTAATGATGTGCGGCAGCAGAGGCTGCTTCCGACAAAGTTCATTAGCATCCTGAAGTCTCAGAAGCTATCTTCTTGATACAGGCGAGCATACCCTGCCCATTTACCCACACCGCACTATAGCAACCTGTCAGAGGATGCTCCCCGGGCCACCAGCTTCGACGCATCACGCAGTTAGTGTGTGAGAGCTCACCCACCCATTCCCCTCAACTTTCCAACAGGGGGAGCACGACAGACCGGAAGCAATGCACGGCCTGCAGGATGTTTCACTTTCTATTTTCGAAATATCGAAATGGGAAGATTTCTAATATGAACTATAGACGAAGCAGGAAGTCTCAGAGTAGCATTCGCCTGAACAGAGCACTGAACAATAGCACATTTATGCTGATGACCCAGACTGGCGCTTGAACTTGTGGCGAGATCCACATTCAGAACTCATGTTAGTAAAGCGAGCAAGATGGTTAATTACACCTTCAGAGTCAGTGGATATGTTGTGTAATGCTAACGACTGTCCTTGTGAATACACCTGACAAAATTAGTGCAAAATCACACGTTGGGCAAACTGAAAAGCAAAGCAAAAGAGGCCTACATAAAGCGCGAAGGAGAGATAGAGGAAGAGACATGGATAGATGTCAGGAAGCACATCCTGAACAGCTCAAGATCAACGGGAAGAAGATGCAGCGCAGGAGCACGTGGCTGAGGCTAGCGAGTCGCCCCCATGCCCCTCCTCAGCGGCTCACATACATCTTATGGGGACGGGGACGATGCCACCATCCCCTGACGCCCTTCAACTAAGAGCTGTGGGATGTGACTCCTCAGGTCACACACGAAGGGGCCTCGTTGATCCCGCGGCCCTATCTCCACACACCTTATAGGCACACTCTGAGCGGAAACCCACGACCTCCCAGGAGCAAGCAGTCTTCCAAAGAGAGTCAAGAGCCCGTGGAAGGAGTGTTCGACTCTAGGAGCACCGTCCTGCATGCACACAAGCTCTATAGAGCTCAGACCTCCGAGATCAAAGACCCTATCTGCAGCACGCAAGTAGTCTCAGCTGTAAGTGATGTCTATAGTCAAGACGACAACACGACATAATGAATCACGTCCTATATTACTCATGCGCCCATTGTGTTACAGACAACAAAATGCACCTGTACTACGTGTTCTCAACAATACCACACGCATTACAACTCACATCCGCACATTCACACACAAATTACTCTGTATTTTCATGCCACTCTGGTACTCGGATAGCCCAAACCACTCATCCACACCCCCTCACACACTCTACTACATCCTTCTCACAGCTCTCTCATGGCAAATGTGTAATGCAATACTAAACAATCACCACCTGATAACATGAGGACTGCACCCACTGGCACACACGATAGGCGGTACCTTCTACTCTTCATACACATGCATACCAAACAGTGAGCGACACTCAACGAGAACACTATCATTCAGCACACACAGTGAAATGAGCGACATTAGTTAAGAATAAAGACTCATCCTCTTCAGTTTGGCCCTGCCTCTTCTATGCAGATAAACCCACTCACTTTTAGGTGTGCCAATCAAGCGAGTGGCCTTTAGCGAAGTGTCTGGGGGAATCCCAAGTACAACACCAGGAGGCGTTGAACATTCAAAGTTAGAATAAATGTGGACCCAAATATACATGGCAAGCAGCCACTAAGAAGCAAGAGTAGTGCCCACACTGGTCCTCCGCTCAGCTCTCCTCCGGCCGGCAGCCCAAGTTAGACAGGATGCTCATCAGAAACTAGCCAAGCGAATGAGAAGTTCACCTAAAGGAGTGCTGGCAGTGCTCTCGGAAGGTGCGAGTACCTGCCGAGGGCGACACGAGTTGGAAGGTCACAAGCGCGGCCAGCAGACAGCAACACAAGGGTTAGTGCCAGGACGAGACTTTGGCGAACGAGCAGGGAGAAAAGCAGGGGAGAAGGAAGCCATCGAGAGACACGCTCCTTCCATCTCTGGAGAGGACAGCAGGTGAGGCAATTGGAGAGTGCAGACTGTGATTTCAGACGAATGCTCGAGAGCCAGCGCAAGCAGCAAGGAGCATAGGAGACAGAGAGCAACGATGCAGTTACAGGACCGAGGCCCGTGGCCTTAGCTGAGAGGAAGGGCAAGCATCGTTCAGTAGATGCTCAGACTGCCTAATGATTCGCGGCAGGTTGAGAGGCAAAACGCAAACGCGTCGAGGTGGATTCTTCGAGAACTCCATGAACGTGCTTATGGACCAAGTTGACCGACCAAATAAGCACAATCATAGGTAGGAGGAGCTAGACATGGATGGGATGCTGGGGTGGAAGGTCCTAGGGTGTTCCCTCTTCCCGCTCCCCTCACGTGCCAGATGCCAGTGTGTACACCAGGGTTCAGGCCCATGCACTAGACAGCTTCATCTGACTCAGAGACTTGTGCTAGTGCCATCCAAGACCTCAGATCGCTCCTGTGTGATCTAGAGGAGGGGCAGCTCTGGAGACAGAGAATGGGGCATGAGTGGGTCTCAGCTCCACCCACCCACTGCTATCAAACATTCCCCTCTCTAGGATCACACTTTGGCCTCGCCGACACGCTACACCAACAGCAACACCACTAGACCAACACAACTGGACTAGTCCTGTCGCCGCACACACTTTTTCTCTCAATTCACCTTATATCAAAATATACTTGCTCCGTGGAAAATATATGCGAGGCTCTTGCGGGGGCCTTTTTGAGTGATGAGGGGTGGAGAAGGAGCGACTGAGAGTTGTGTTGTAGGAGCATATAGCTATGTGCAGAACCCATGTTACACTACGAGGGGTATCAGTGCACATCTCATTCTTTGCTCTGTGAACCATTCCTGCTAATGCTTGTAGATCCTGTCACCCTGGACTTCCCGTGACAGACCAACATGTCACCCTCACCTTCCCTGCCACGGGCCTTTCTCTCTAGGTCCTTGGAGCCTGCTTTGCTACACACCTTCCCCCATCCCACTTGTCGCCACAGGAATGTCTCTCACAAAAATTGGGGTGCCATGTGTGTGGAATATACATGGAGGATCACAGCAAAGGAACAGCTGTATTCCAATGCCATCAGACCCCACTCTCTCGTTGATTATATATGTGACAAGGTGGGCTAATATATTAGTATGGCATTCCTCTTCCCAGATACCGAGCAACACGTGTGGAGGTAAGATAGCAAGCAGCCTATCCAACCAGAAGGTGTCCTCTATACCAGCCAGGAAATCCTCTCCCTCTAATTGGTCCTACAGTACTAAAACGAGGATTGCAATGACCCATATCTAGGTCCTACTCATGTTAGCACTGCCCCATAGGCGTCTTTATCCAGTAGATTGAGGTACCCCATGTCCTCTCACTCCGAGCGGGTCATCCTTCTCTTCGGCGCTCCCCACCCTCAAACTTCTATTTATAGGTTGTGAAGGGCAGGTGGGAATGGCCAGGTGCACGATTAATGATTGCTGTCTCGTATGACCACAGAAAAGGGACAGCTTTCACCTATGGTGCAATATAAAGTCGTACAAGCCATGTTTTCTATAAAGAAACAACATTGGGTCACTAGTGTAGGAGTTTGGACCTCGCTAAGAGCCCGCACAAAGTGGACATCACCTGTCTCACCACCAGATCTGTCGACTTGTAAAGACATCCGTACAGAGGCATTCTTTCTCATCTAAACTCGCCACTACCCAAGGCCCTGAACAGCTGAACCTCTTCACCCAATGGTCTGAAGACTC
>NW_020192290.1:194941-228754 GCF_002263795.3 Bos taurus
GTATTCCTGGCTGTGGAGAGTTGTTTCACCATTAACCTAGGGGTTTTATCTTCTGTGCTGTATGGATAGAGAAGTCTGGAGGCTACTGTAAGAGGAGGACCAAAACCCAGAGGCAGGAGGCCCAACTCCAGAACTTTAGAACATCAGAGAACTCCTGACTCCAGGGAACATTAATAAACAGACTCACCCAAAAGTCCCATACCACACTGCAACCAAGCCCACTCAGAGCCACAAGTTCCAGTGCAAGAACACCAGGTACATTCTCCAGCAGAACAGGAACGCGAGCCTGAACATTACATCTGCCTGCCCAATACATACCAAACGCCATAGATACCCCAACTCCACTACGGACACTTCTTGCATTCCAAGAGAAGAGATCCAACTCACCCACCTAACTAAAAGAATGCTCTGAAGTTTGTTGGCAAGGCCTTCAGGCAAGGGACAGTCATCCTTCACCAGACAGTTTTGATAAGAGCAAGAGGAGAAAGAGGGAGGGTTTCGCCACAGAAGGGGGTGAAGAATAGATGTCAATGTTGGCTAGAGCCTCATAGAACTTAAAAACGGAGTGGAGCACTGCCATCTGCTGGTGGATAAATTCTACATCAGAAAGCAGTTGGAGTGTTGTGTTTCTAAGTCTTTAAGTCAAAGAGTCAGTCTTCCGTGCACAACCAGTTTTTATAAGGGCAAGAAAAGAAAGAGAAGAGAGGTTTTGGGTCACAGGAAGGGACTGGGGAAGTAGATGTCAATAGTTGCTTGTACAGCCCCATGCAACTAAAAAACCTAGTGATATTTCACCATCTGCTTGCAGATTACTTTGAAGTACATCACAAAGACATGGGTTATTTTGGTGCTATGGCCTGCAGTGGCATGAAATGTCACCTCTGCACAGCCAGTTTTGATAAAGACAAGAGAGGAAAACAAAGACATGTCTTGGGGCACAGGAAGCCAGTGAGAGGGAGTAGATGTCAATAAGAATTTGTAGAGCCTCCTATAACTTGCAAACCTGGTGGAGCAGCCCCATATGCTGTTGCATTTCTTGGTATACATCAGAGAACCATGGGGGTGTTTTGTTGTCAAGGCCTTCAGCGACATAGACCACTGTGTACACAGCCAGTTTTCAGAAGGGCAAGAGAAGACCGATAAGAGAGTTCTTTGTGCAGAGGAAGGTTGTGGGTAGATGAGATGTCAATGTGAGGTTATAGAACATCGTATCACTGGAAAACATAGTGGAGCAGGGCCGTCTACTGGTGGATTCCTTGAAAGACAGCAGAAATCCCTAGGAAGATGTGTTTTCAAGGCATTCAGCGGCAGGGACAATCATCTATGCACAGTCAGTTTTGATACGGACAAGAAAAGAAAAAGAAGAGAGATCTTGGGGCACAGGAAGGGAGTGGTAGGGATATATGTCAATGTGATGCTTTAGAGCCTCATATAACTCGAGAACTTAGTGGAGCTGTGCCATTTGCTGGTGGATGCCTCGAGCTATATAAGAAAGCCTGGTCAGTGTTGTGTTCCAAAGCATTCAGTGACCGGGTCTTGACTTCCCCTGCATCAGACAGTTTTGCATAAGGGCTACGAGAAGAAATAAAGAGAGATCTTGGGCACTAGGAAGGAGTGGTAGAAGATGTCAATGTGAGGCTGTACACCTCATATTATTAGAAAACCTAAGAAACACAAGCTGGAATCAAGATTGCCGGAGAAATATCAATAACCTCAGATATGCAGATGACACCATCCTTATAGCAGAAAGTGAAGAGGAACTTCAAAAGCCTCTTGATGAAAGTGAAAGAGGAGAGTGAAAAAGTTGGCTTAAAGCTCAACATTCAGAAAACGAAGATCATGGCATCCGGCCCCATCATTTCATGGGAAATAGATGGGGAAACAGTGTCAGACTTTATTTTTGGGGCTCCAAAATCACTGCAGATGGTGACTGCAGCCATGAAATTAAAAGACGCTTACTCCTTGGAAGGAAAGTTATGTCCAACCTAGATAGCATATTCAAAAGCAGAGACATTACTTTGCCAACAAAGGTCCGGCTAGTCAAGGCTATGGTTTTTCCTGTGGTCACGTATGGATGTGAGAGTTGGACTGTGAAGAAGGCTGAGCACCGAAGAATTGATGCTTTTGAACTGTGGTGTTAGGGAAGACTCTTGAGAGTCCCTTGGACTGCAAGGAGATCCAACCAGTCCATTCTGAAGGAGATCAGCCCTGGGATTTCTTTGGAAGGAATGATGCTAAAGCTGAAACTCCAGTACTTTGGCCACCTGATGCGAAGAGTTGACTCATTGGAAAAGACTCTGATGCTGGGAGGGATTGGTGTCAGGAGGAGAAGGGGACGACAGAGGATGAGATGGCTGGATGGCATCACTGACTCGATGGACGTGAGTCTCAGTGAACTCCGGGAGTTGGTGATGGACAGGGAGGCCCTGGCGTGCTGCGATTCATGGGGTCGCAAAGAGTCAGATACGACTGAGTGACTGAACTAAACTGAACTGACTGAATGGAACAATACTATGTATGGGTTGGTTTCCTTGAAGTCTATCAGAAAGTCCAGGGAGAGATGTTTTGCCTAGGCGTCCAGCGACATGGACAGTCACCCAACCACAGCTAGATTTGTTATGTGCAAGGAAGAAAGAGAAGGGTAGTCTTGGGTCACAAAAAGAGACTGAGGGGAGCAGATGTCAATGTGAGGCTGTAGAGCTGCATATAACTCGAAAACCTAGAGTAGCAGCATCATCTGCTGGTACCTTGAACTACACCACAAAGACAAGAGTATTGTGTTGCTAAGGCATTCAGCGACAAGGACAGTCATCTGTGCACAGCCAGTTTTGATAGAAGCAAGGGAAGAAAGAGAACAGAGGTCTTGGTGCACAGAAGGGAGTGGATGGGGTAGATGTCAGTGTGAGGTGGTTGGTTGAGCCTCCTATGACCCCAAAGCGTAGTTGACCAGTGCAGTCTGCTGGTGGATTTCTCAAACTACAGCAGAAAATCTTGTGGTTGCTGTGTTACCAAGACCTTCAGCCACTGGGACAGCCATCCAGCATGGACAGTTTTGATAAGCACAAGAGAAGAAAGGGAAGATACATGTTGGGCACAGGAAAGAAGTGGGAGAAAAGAAAAGAGAAGAAAGTTAAGTTGCTCAGTCGTGTCTGACTCTTTGCGACCCCATGGACTGTAGCCTACCAGGCTCCTCCATCCATGGAATTTTCCAGGCAAGAATACTGGAGTGGGTTGCCATTTCCTTCTCCAGGGCATCTTCCCGACCCAGGTTTGAGCCTATCAGCGGAAAACCTAGTAGAGCAGCGCCATCTATGGGTAGATTCTTTGAACTACAGTAGCAAGCCCCGAGTGAGATGTGTCGCCAAGGCCTTCCATTCACATAGACAGTCATCAAGGCACAGCCAGTTTTGTTAAAGGGAAGAGAGGAAAGAGAAGAGAGGTCTTGGCACACAGGAAGTGAGTGAGGGAAGTAGATGTCGATGTGACTCTGTAGAGCCTTGTATAACTCAAAACTCTAGGGGAGCAGCACCATGTGCTGGTGGACTCCTTGAAGTACATCAGAAGGACATGGGTATACTGTTTTACTAAGTACTTCACCGACAGGAACAGTCACCTTTAAAAACCTTATGTTAAGGGCAAGAGAAAAGAGGTCTTTGGGTACAAGAAGGGAGTGTGTAGACTAGATGTCAATGTGAGGATGTAGGGCATCGTATAACTGGAAATCCTGTGGACCAGAGCCATATGCTGTTGGATTTCTTAGTATATATCAGAGAGCCAAGGGTGTGTTTTGAGCTGTCAAGGTCTTCAGCGATGATGACAGTCACCCAAGCAAAGCCAGTTTTGTTAAGAGAAAGAAAAGAAAGAGAAGGGACATCTTGGGGCACAGGAAGGGAGTCAGTAGTAAATGTCAAGAGGAGAGTGTAGAAACTTGTATAGCTCTTAAATTTAGTGGAGCAGCTCTATCTATCAGTGGATTTCTTGAACGACTGCAGAAACCTCTGTGGAAGATGTCTTGCCAAGATATTCAATGATAAGGATAATCACCCGTTCACAGCCAGCTTTGATAAGGACAAGAAAAGAAAGAGAAAAGAGGTCTTGGGGCAAAGTAAGGGAGTGGGTAGACAAGATGTCAATGTGAGGCTGTAGAGAAAACCTAATGGAGCAGCCTCATCCATTGGTGGATTCCTTGAATTGCAGCAGAAAGCATTTTAGAAGATGTGTTGCCAAGGCCTTCATTGACATGGGCAGTCACCCAAGCACAGCCAGTTGTGTTAAAGGAAAGGAAAGAAAAAGAAGAGCAGTATCAGGGCACAGGGTGGGAGTGGCAGAAGTATATGTCACTGGGAAAGTGTAGAGGCTCGCGTAACTTGAAAACCTGTTAAAGGATCGCCATCTGCTGGTGAATTCCTTGAACTACAGCAGAAAGCCATAGGAAAGATGTGTTGCCAAGTCCTTCAAAGACATGGGCAATCACCCAAGCACAGCCAGTTTTCTTCAGGGAAAGAAAAGAAAGAGAAGGGACACGTTGTTTCACAAGAAGGGAGTGTGGTAGTAGATGTCAATGGGAGTGTGTAGAACTTTTTATGACTCGAAAAATTGGTGGAGTTACACCACCTACTGGTGAATTCCTTGAAAGACAGCAAAAGCCCGAGGGGAAGATGTGTTTCTAAGGCCTTCAGCAACAAGAACAATCACCCGTCCACAGCCAGATTTGATATGGACAAGAAAAGAAAGATAGGGGAGGTCTTGGAGCACAGAAAAGTGTGGGGTAGTACATGTCAGTGGGAGAGTGTAGAGCATAGTATAACTTGAGAACCTAGTGGAACAGCATCATTTGCTGGTGGAATGCTTCTAGTATATAATAAAGCCGTAGAGGTGTTGTGTTGCCACGTCTTTCAGAGACAGGGAAACAACCATGCACAGACAATTTTTTAAGGGCAAGATAAAAAAGGGAAAAAGGTCTTGGGGCACAGGAAGGGAGTGGGTAGAATAGATGTCAATGTGAGGGTGTAGAGCCTGGTATCAGTGGATAGCCTAGTGGAGCATGTCATAGGCTGTTGGACTCCTCCACCTGCAGCAGAGAACGTTTGGGAAGATGTATAGCCAAGACCTTCATTGATGTGGACAGTCACTCAGGCACAGCCTGTTTTGTTAAGAGCAAGGAAAAGAAAAAGAAAAGAGGTATTGGGGAAGAAGGAAGTGGGGGAAATAGATGTCAATGAGAACCTATAGGGTTTCACATAACTTGAAAACCAAGTGGAGCAGCGCCACCTGGTGGTAGTTTCCTTGAACTACAACAGAGAGCCATTGGAAGGATGGATGCGTTGCCAAGACCTTCATTGCCACGGGGGCTTCCCTTGTGGCTCAGCTGGTAAAGAATCTGCCTGCAATGTGTGACACCTGGGTTCGATCCCTGGGTTGGGAAAGATCCACTGGAGAAGGGAACCGCTACCCACTCAAGTATTCTGGCCTGGAGAATTGCATGGACTGTAAAGTCCATGAGGTTGCAGAGTCAGACATGACTGAGTGACTTTCACTTACTCATTGGCATGGACAATCACCCAAGCACACCCCGTAGTGTTAAGGGAAGAGAGGTTGTGGCACAGGAAAGGAATGGTGGGAGTAGATGTCAATGGGAACATGTAGAGACTTGTATAACTTGATACCTGCTAGAGTAGCACAGTCTGATGGTGGATGCCTTGAACTACAACAGAAAGCCATGAGAAAGAAGTGTTGCACGGCCTTCACGACATGGGAAAACACTCAAAAACTGCCATTTTGTTAAAGGAAAGAAAAGAAAGAAAAGAGATCCTGGGACACAGGAATGGAGTGGGTAGTAGATGTCAATGGAATGTATGAAATCTTGTATAACTGGAGAACTTAGTGGAGCAATGGCATCTGTTGGTGAATTTCTTGAAAGACAGCAGAAATTCCAGGGAAAGATGTATTTCCAAGGCACTCAGAGGAAGGGACAATTAGCTGTCCACAACTAATTGTGATATGGACAAGAGAGGGTAGATAAGAGAGGACTTGGTGCATAGGAAGGGAGTGGGGATAGTAGCTGTCAATGGGAGGGTGTACAGTGTCATTTAACTCGAAAAGGTAGTAGAGCAGTGCCATCTGCTGGTGAATTCCACAAACTACATCAGGAACCCTACAAGTGTTTTATTACCAAAACTTTTCAGTCACAGGGATAGTCATGAAAGTTTATCCTGTATGGGACTCTTTCTGCCTCTTGGACTTAATTGGCTATTTCCTTTTTCATGTTGGGGAAGTTTTCAACTATAATCTCTTCAAAAACTTTCTCGTACCATTTGTTTTCCTCTTCTTCTGGGAAGCCTGTAGTTGGAATGTTGGTGTGTTTGATATGGTCCCAGAGATCTCTGACACTGTCCTCATTTCTTTTTAATCGTTTTACTTTATTCTTCTCTTCTGAAGTTATTTCCACAGTTTGATCTTCCAGCTCACTGATCCATTCTTCTGCCTCAGGTATTCTGCTATTGATTCTTTCTAGAGTATTTTTCATTTCAGTAATTTTGTTTTTTTGTCTCTGTATGCTTATTCTTTAATTCTTCTAGGTCTTTGTTAATTGATTCTTGCATTTTCTCCATTTTGTTTTCAAGGTTTTTGATCATCTTTACAAACATTATTCTGAATTCTTTTTCAGGTAATTTTCCTATTTCCTCTTCAATTATTTTGACTTCTGTGTTTCTAGTTTGTTCCATCACTTGTGCAGTATTTCTCTGCCTTTTCACTTCTTTTTAAGTTATTGTGTTTGAGGTCTCCTTTTTTCAGGCTTCAAGGAAAGTTGAAATCTTCCCTTGAAGAAGATTGAATTCTTTCTTCCTTTTGGAAGAAAACTCTTAGCCAGTCTCATCAAGAAAAAAAGAGAGAAGAATCAAAGCAACAAAGTTAGAAGTGAAAAAGGAGAGGTTACAACAGACAATGCAGAAATACAAAGGATTATAAGACACTACTATGAACAACTATACGGCAATAAAATAGATAACCTGGAAGAAATGGACAGATTCTTAGAAAAGTTCAATCTGCCAAGACAGAACCAGTAAGAAATAGAAATTATGAACAACCCAATTACAAGCACTAAAATTGAAGCTGTGATTAAAAAAAAAAAAAAAAAAAAACTCCCAAAAAACAAAATCCCAGGACCAGATGGTTTCACAGGAGAATTCTATCAAACATTTAGAGAAGAGCTAATGCCTATCCTTCTAAAAGTCTTTCAAACAATTGCAGAGGAAGGAACACTTCTAAATTCATTCCACGCGGCCACCATCACCCTGATACAGAAACCAGACAAAGACAACACACAAAAAGGAAAATTACAGGCCAATATCACTGATGAACATAGATGCAAAAATCCTCAACAAACTTTTAGCAAAAAGAATTCAGCAACACATCAAAAAGCTCATACACCATGATCAAGTTGCATTTATTCCATGGATGCAAGGATTCTTCATTATATGGAAATCAATCAATTGATATACCGTATTAACAAGTTGAAAGATTAAAACCATATGATTATCTCAATAGATGCAGAAAAAGCTTTTGAAAAATTCAGCACCTATTTATGATTAAAACTCTTCAAGAAAGGATGACATAGAAGGAACAAGAAGGACATAGAAGGAACCAAGCTCAACATAGGAAAGGCCATATATGACAAGCCTATAGCAAACATTCTTCTCAATGGTGAAAAATGGAAAGCATTCCTCCTAAGATCAGGAATTAGACCTGGGTGTCCACTTTCACCACTATTATTCAACATAGTTCTGGAAGTCCTAGCTACAGCAATCAGAGAAGAAAAAGAAATAAAAGGAATCCAGATCCGAAAAGAAGTAAAGCTCTCACTGTTTGCAGATGATATGATACTGTACATAGAAAACCCTAAAGATAGTATGAGAAAATTACTAGAGCTAATCAGTGAATTTAGCAATGTTGCAGGATACAAAATCAATACACAGAAATCACCTACATTTCTATATACTAACAATGAAAAATCAAAAAGTGCAATTAAGGAATAAATCCCATTCACCATTGCAACAAAAAAATAAATATCTAGGAATAAACTTACCTTAGGAGATGAAAGAACTATAGATAAAAACTCTAAGACACTAGTGAAAAAAATCGAAGATGAGATGGACAGATGGAGAGATATTCCGTGTTCCTGGGTAGGAAGACTCAATATTGCGAAAATACTACCAAATGCAATCTGCAGATTTAATGCAATCCCTATCAAATTACCGGTGGCATTTTTCACAGAACTAGAACAAAAAATTTCACAATTCATATGGAAACACAAACGTCCCCAAATAGCCAAAACAGTCTTGAGAAAGAAGAATGGAGCTGGAGGAATCACGCTTCCTGACTTCAGGTTATACTACAAAGCTACAGTCATCAAGACAGTATGGCACTGGCACAAAAACAGAAACATAGACCAATGGAACAAGATAGAAAGCCCAGCAATAAACCCATGCACCTATGGGTAACTTATTTTTGAGATAGGAGGCAAGAATATACAATGGGGCAAAGACAGTCTCTTCAATAAATGGTGCTCAGAAAACTGGACAGCTAAATGTAAAAGAATGAAATCAGCACACTTCCTAATACAATACACAAAGGTAAACTCAACATGGATTTAAGACCTAAATGTAAGGCCAAAAGCAATAAAACTCCTAGAGGAAAACATAGGCAGAACACTTGATGACATAAATCAAAGCAAGATCCTCTATGACCCACCTCCTAGAGTCATGGAGATAAAAACAAAAGTAAACAAGTGGGACCTGATTAAACTTAAAAGCTTTTAAACAGCAAAGGAAAGTATAAACAAGGTGAAAAGACAACCCACAGAATGGCTAGTTACAGAAGTGCAGTGAATATCCGGTATAATTTTCATTCAAATGTTATTCAGTCTGCCCCCGGATATTATGTGACACATTCAAATCAAAGAAATTAAGATGCGCCTTTCCCTATAAAATGTACAATGATGATTGAAAAATCTAACATTAAAAATGCAGGGAAACAGGTACTTTCATTCCATTCATGAGTGGATCTAATATGGGAGACATCTTTTTAGGAGGTTTGCACATATTATGTAAAGTTGAGAATGTGAATGAATTTTGTAAGTGTGTGTGCGTCAGGGCTTCCACACGTGCAGGCACACACACACACACACACACACACAGAACTAGAACAAAAAATTTCACAATTCATATGGAAACACAAACGTCCCCAAATAGCCAAAGATATGGATTATGTACATGAATGGTAAGTAGAAAAATAATCAGAGAAAGTAGACTCTTGGTGCAGCTAGCATGATACAGTCTCTAGAAAGGAGGGTGTATTTGACCAGAGACATGCATGGTGATAAAGTAACAGTCCTAGGTAACTTTCTTAACCATTTCTTAACCATTGAGAGTGTTTCTGTTATTTTCCACGTGAAAGGAGAAAGTAAGTCTCTGAGGGCATTCGGGCGCTATTTCGAAAGCTGACAGACCTTGGCTGCCTTGGTGTTCTGTGTTTCATTTAACAACATGGCTTTAAGTTTAATATCATTTCTTTGTTAACTTTCAGATTAGTCTCCTTCGTGGTTTTGCCTTAAAATGGAACACAAATCCTGAGAATGTTAACGAGAAAATTGAGTACACAGACCGCTTGATCGGCTTGGGGCTTGTTCACAGACCCTGGACATGGTCTTCAGTCACCTTTGAAGGCAGTTTTGCATTTTGTGTGTGTTTAAGATCATTCTGTTCAAGCACAAATGGCCCTTAAAATACTTGGTGATGTTTGAAGGTTACAAATAAGAGAAGAGCCTTCTCTTGGGCTGTTGCTTTCTTTCAAACTGAGAAGGATATCATGCACCCAGCGTTCTCCTTTTGTTTTCATTATACATTATAATGGAGTGGGCCTTTTTAGGGCATTGAAATCATTTGACTTTGCTTAACTGCGATCTTCGTCGTGTTTCACAAATACTCTTCAAATAAACGTATTTTCAGTGGGCATATTCTGAATTGAATGGACCGGCTGGGTGCTCGAATGTGCACAGTCACTGTGGATGTGCATGAGCCCCTCTTGTCAGCCAAGACTGGATGCTCTTAACATTTTCATTTTACATGTTCATCCCACTGCATTCAGTAAATTGTGTCCCTGGGGCACCCTAGTATTTCTTTAAATAGTTTTGTGCAAATTTCAATTGAGAGGAAATGAACTTCACTTCTGATTATGCTTTAGTTTGTATTATAATTTCTTGTTTGATAGAGTAATTTTGTTTATATTCTGGTATTGTTCCTTCTTCATAAACATCCTTGAGAATAAACATTGGGGCATAGTGTTGATTTTTAAATGCAGAATTAATCATATGACTTTGTCTTTGATGTGTTATGACACTGAATGCATTTCATCTGACTACGTCTGCGATTAATGGAGTTTGGGATCTTCTGCCGAAAATGTAAGTGTTTGGTGTCATTTAACCCAGTTACATGTAGGTCCAGGGCTGTTTCATAAGTTTTCTGTAAAAGTTTTCCATTATCTTTTTTGCATAAATAAGGAAAAATTTTTCTGATTGGTTTTTTAACCCTTGTTTAACAGCAGCGACTGATGTCAAACTGTCCACTGGCCCAAGCTCTGAGAAAAGAAAAAGTAAAAGGTGTTCTCTGAGACTGTCCTTCTTCAAGTGTCATGGCCTTTCACTGTAATGTTCCATAATTACTCTGTGATATTTGGTTAAAGCAGGATGAACCAGTGGTTCATTTTCAAGAGGCAGCCATATCTCTGAAGATCAGTCTCTGTCTTATGTTACCTTTCATAACATTTGGCCTACTTGATCATGGGAAGATGTAGCATGATTGGGTTCCAGAGCTCAATGTTTTTGGAAGCTTCTCTACATAAGGGAAACGGTGTGTTTGCCCCAGACACCCACCTATATGAATTTCCAAGTTACTTGATTTTCCTGCAGTTGTGCTAGTCTGTCTACCCACAGGCAGTCTTCTTGCAGGTCTCCTCTAGGACGTGTGATGGAAAAGTCCAGTGCTGGTCAGCCTAGGGGACTGTCAAGTGAAGAGTGGATTTGGAACCAACTGGCCTGATCCACTAGACACGTAAGATCAAACTTATGTTATGTGGGCCAAATATGCTGGGCAGAGGGTAAGCTTTGTTTCCTGTCACCTGTAGCATAACTGAAGATGGTGCTGAAATGCTTTTCCTGGGTCCCTAAGAAAACAGTGTCAAGGTCTCTCCCTGGACATGGTTTGCTAATTCTGTGGTGGAAGCTGTTAATTGAATCAGTTCCTTAAATAAGACAGTGGTATCTTTTTCCAGTCCTTAATCATGATCCTCTGTTCATTGTTGCCTGTGTTGCAGACACATTGACTTTTAGAATGTCAGTTTTCAAAATCACATGATTTTGATGGTTTACCATCAAAGGGTTGATCTCTCTTTTTATTCTGCTTGGAAATACATGTACTAGCTGGCAGCAGAGGGATAGACTGGCTTGGCCTGTTGAAAATAAACCACATGAACGCAGAATTTGTGCTGCCTGGGTGCCGTTTTCCCAAATATGACAATATGGATCTGAAGGTAATTGAAAATATTTCTGTCTATGAAAAAGTCTAAAATGGAACCTGTGGACCAAGCGGGTGGTGGTCAGTGGTGGATTCCCAGACCCCTTTTACATGTGATAAGGTTCCTGGGAATATAATAGAAGTGATTGTCAAGTCAGGAATCAATACTTCTTCAAATTTTCACCCTTCAAGTAATTCTTGGCTGTGTGTTTCCTTGCAGACATTGCTGGGATTATACTAAGTGTTTCATACACAAAAAGCCTCCAGTATCTGAATCTGAAAGTCTCTCAGCTCTCTCTTAGTATCACATTTGAGCTTGACTCCCCCCTCTTTTGCACAATGGGATCTCTAGCATGCTGTCTTGGATGTTGTGAGAATCCAGTGTGATAACCTTTATTAAGTACTTAGGGTACAGTTGGTGCTCAAGGAATATTGTCCCCCACTTTGTGAATCCACCTACTGGAGCAGAAAGGGATGGTATTAGGTTCAACTCCTTTTCTTGCCACCGTTTCCTTTTCCTGCCCCAGCTCTTTACACTTTGGCATCATTTCATTTACACGCTTGTTTCCTTTCTCTGGTCCCTCAAGTTACCTCAGGAGTTACTGAAGCATCTTATTGGAAACCACAAGTCCTTAGTCCTGCTGTAAAGCAAGAGGCAGCCCTGGACTCGGCTTTTCCTTACTGAGAGTGACATTCTGCACTGGTCAACTTAGACACCTCATGTGGCGGCTGACATGGCTTCACACCTGCACCTGTGAAGAGTTTCCAGGGTGTGAACCCTCTGCTGGCCAGAGGGTGACTGTTACCTGGCAGTGACAGAAAGGTTTCTACTCTTCCTCTTTGTATATTAAGTTATTTCTTTTCTCTGTGTTGATTAATTTATCAACATTCAGGTGAGGTCATTTGCTCAACTGAAGTGGGAGGAGAAAATGTTCAGTAGAAATGTACTCAAAGAGCCTTCTAACCTTCGGTCTCAACAGACAGCTCTGGTTCCTCTGGTTTATTAGTGGTACAAGTTTGAGTCAGAAGCTGGCATCACAAGTCCTGAATTTCACCCACCGATGTTCAAATTACACATTTCCTTTTTGGTGGGAGACTAGAGTGTGTGGCCTTTTCCCAGCACATTGACATTCATCCTCTTTTCTTTTACACTTTTAATGGGTTAAATTACTTTAAATCCTTGGATGATGGGTGTCATTGTGGATTCCTCATGCGGTGACAGACTGAAATGTATAATACTGAGAGAAAGGTTTCTCCTAACCTGTGTTCAGTCACCATGAGACATGATGGTGACCAAGCCCGGCTCATCTGCTAGACAAAAGAGTTGTGAAACTTAACACTAACCGTGGCCCCTTCTCTCCTTTCCACACAGGCTTGTACTGGCTGCCCATTGCATCCCAGTCATCCTGAATCTCTTCTTTGGAGGGGGCAGGGCCCCAGTGAATTTTTTCATGCGTACTTCTGCTGACTATTGTCTTCTTAGGAAGCAGTCACAAGGCAGAGCATTCGCAAAGAGTGTTTTGCCCGTTGGCGGCAGTCTCAAGAACTGACAGTCTTGAGCAAGACAAGTGGACGCTACTCAGTACAGGTCAGATGTGACCTGGCTCCTCTGTGCTATTCCTGGTGCTGTTCCCTAGCCCTGCATAGTCACTTAGCCTCCTGAGGCATATATTTGATGAATGTTTTCTCTCAGGTGGGAATGGTAATGCCTTCAGTCTAAGGTCTTCGATCTAAATTATATTTATCAAGCTCAATCGATGAATGTATCAAGTTATCTGTGTCAAGTTATCCGTATCAATGAATGAATTTATCAAGTTACCTGTATCAAGTTCAAATAATGAATGTTTCCTCTCGGGTGGGAATGGTAATGTCTTCAGTCTAAGGTCTTCAATCTAAGTTATCTGTGTCAAGCTCATGCTTGCCCCTGATCTCTGTGGGTGACAGAGAAATGGGAAATATTTGGCATTTGAAGGCGATTATTTTGCAATGGGGTATCTTTCTTTTCTATACTGCTTTCCTGTTATGTGCAGAAACTAGGTTCATCAGGATACCAGCAGTCATTTGGAGTGGCATGTTAGCCTACTGGAAATGACGATGATGGTGGTGGCCATGATAGTGCTTTTGCTGGTGCTGATGCTAATAAGAAATCCACCACAACCACCACTGATACGAAGGCTAATAGAAGCAAGAACTATCCTCAGTTCTTTTCATTGGTTTATTTCTTAATCTTCTCAAATCCTGTGATTTGAGTACTCTTTGTAAGAAATAGATAAAGCTCTATTTTGCAGGGGACATTCGTTGTATAGAATGGATCATTACATTGCCATGGTAACAGAGCTCCTCCCCCCACATATGGTGTAGATGGATGATAGAACTGGGTTTAGCTGGCCCCATATCTGGTGATGTTATTTATGAAGCTGTGAGAAGCCTTCTTAAGTAACATTTTCTTGCTTCAAAAGTCAGTGGTTCCCACACCTCCATCTCCATTTCATTTCCAGTCAACATGGTTATCTGGGGGTGACACAGTGTGTTTTTACTGTAGTAGAAATAACAGGTCAGGTAAATGTCCCCCAAATTGGGGAGAATACATGTTGAAATAAATGGATTTCACGGCTGATTGGCCAGCCAGTTTGATTGTCTCTTCTTTCAGAGAGGCTTATAGAGGTTACAGGGTCACACGAGGGCAGGAGTCTCTCTGATCAGGAAAGATGGAATGGCATATAGACCGTGGTCTCTCCTTCTGAGGCCTGTGGGTTGCAGGTGGGCAGAGGGTAGGGCAGAGCAGCACTGGATGCAGCTGCTCATAATGATTAAGAACAAGGGACTGTGGTGTGAAAAATGTGAGAAGCTTCCTGTATCCAAAAAGTGTTTTCTTCCCCTTCCACATACTTGTCCCTGCCTGGGATCGGCAAAGCATGAGGACCAATGATAGAAATGCACATCCTTGAGTAAGACATGAGAATAGATTGCCTTCAGGCACAGGTGAGACTTTTATAACGGGGGCTTTACCCTTCTTTACAGCATTCCTCAGACTATTAGATGTCACTGCTAGACAAGTTCTTGTGTTCCTGCTTCAGTCTGGGCACTGCCTTAGGCTGTTAAAAATAGCTCAGGAAACGTGGCCACTGCCCCTCCTATACTGTGGCCTAGAAGAGTATTCTGAGGGTCTCCTGGGAGGTGCACATTGAGGTTGACTGTACTTGGTTGAGCTCAGCTCTCCTGTTGAGATGTCCCTGTTTGCCATAAAGAGACAGCTGAAAGTCAGCAGCTACTCTTGGTATGTTCTACTGAGATACCTGCCAGACTCTACTTCCTTCAAAGCTCACACAACCCAAGTGCCTTGTGAAAGTCCTAAAGAAGGCCCAGAGTGGCATTGGTAGCTTGTGGACATGGCGATTGTTGGCTCCAGAGGAGAAATTGGCTGTGGCATGTTGTCAGAATTCTGTGTACTATGGTGCTTGGGGAAAGTTGGGTGTGGGTGGTAAGATGGCACTGGCCTGAGTTAGACTCTGTGTCACAAGAAGGTCATGGTAAATATTGGGTCTGGGGAAAAAGTTTGCTCTAGCCTGAGTCAGACGTTTGTGTTACACAGGGCCATAGAAATGTTGGATCCTGAACGTCAAATGGCTCTAATTTGAGTCAGACTTCCCTTTTCCCACCGGCATGGGGAATGCTGGGTCCGGGTGGTGAGTTTGCTCTGGCATGTGTCAGACTTGTGTATCATGAATGGCATAGAAAATGTGGGGTTCCAGGCCTAAGGTGGCTCTGGCCTGAGTCAGACTTCTCTAAAGCAAGGGTCATGGGAAATGTTGGGTCTGGGTAGTAAAGATTCTCTGGCCTGATTCAAACATCTGTGCCACATAGCGGATCGCAAATGTTAGGTTGGGGTAGTAAGTCAGCTCTGGCCTGAGTCATACTTCACTAAAGCAAGGATCATGGGAAATGTTAGGTCCAGGTGTTAAATAGGCTCTTTCCTGAGTCAGACTTCTCTGCAAGGAGCATGCGAAATGTTGGGTCAGGAGCATAAGTTACTTCTGTCCTGAGTCAAACTTCTGTGCCACAAGGACCATGGAAAATGTTGGGTCTGGGTGTTAAATTAGCTCTGGCCTGAGTCATACTTTCTGTCGTAAATGACATAGGAAATGTGGGTTTCAGGAAATAAATTGATTCTGGCCCAAGTCAGAGTTTTCTAGAGCATGGGTCATGGGAAATATTGGGTTCAGGTTGTAAGGTAGCACTTTCCTGTGTCAGACCTGTGTACCGCAAGGAGAAAAGTTGTTGAGCATGGAAAGAATTGGGGATTCTTGGCCTCCAGAGGAGAGGAATTCAATTCTGCACCAGTGATGAGCCTAATCACTCAGAGTGCTTGTGTAATACAGTTTTATAAATGTATGAAGTAGATAGTGTAAGCTTGTGATGTAGACATCAGAAGGGGGCAGAAAGAGTGTCCCCATGCTAGTCTTTAGCCAGAAGTTACATCGCTAACTCCAGTACTTTGGTCACCTCATGGGAAGAGTTGACTCATTGGAAAAGACTTTGATGCTGGGAGGGATTGGGGGCAGGAGGAGAAGGGGATGGCAGAGGATGAGATGGCTGGATGGCATCACTGACTCAATGGACGTGAGTCTGAGTGAACTCCGGGAGGTGGTGATAGACAGGGAGGCCTGGCGTGCTGCGATTCATGGGGTCGCAAAGAGTCGGACACGACTGAGCGACTGAACTGAACTGAACTGATATCACTACCAGCATGCTGCTAATTAGAGAAAGGAAACGTCTCACAACTCAGAGACTGGCACCAGGCTCCTCACCCACATCATGCATTTTGTGATAGCATTGGCACAAGGTGAGTTGTCCTGTGCCATAAAACCATTGACATGAATCTTGAAGAAAGGCAGGTTTCCAAGCAAAGTGATAGCCTCCTTGAAGCATAGCTTAAAAGAACACTTGCAGGACTAAAACATCCTGGCTTGTCAAGTCCCTTCTGAGTCTTAGGCAGAACCAATGTGAAGAAAGACAGAGTCTAGGGTAAATACATAGTTCACTAACATAGCTTAAGAAAAACATTTCCATAAGAAAAATGAATGGTTACCTCAGGGTTTGAGGCAAGTTAAGTTCAGGTGGAACCAGGTGAAGTCATGGCAACACAAAATTTTAAAAGAAATTATAGAAGGGAAAAATCTGACATTTGTAGTTTGTTTCCTCCTGCTGCTTAAGGGAGAGAGAAAAAGTGTCTGACACTTGCTGCCTATCTCCTCCATTTGGAGACGCCTTTCCTTCCTGCCTGATACCCTCTCTAAAGGACATAGGAAATGTGGGGTTCAGGGTGTAAGTTGGCTCTGGCCTGAGTCAGAATTCTCTAAAGCAAGGGTCATGGGAAATGTTTGGCCCAGCTCTTAAGTTCCCTTTGGCCTGGGTCAGATTTCTGAGCCACAGAGGTCATAGGAAATGTGGGGATCAGGGCATCAGTTGTCTCTCACCTGAGTCAGACTTCTCTAAAGTCAAGGTCATGGGAAATGTTGCATCCAGATGGTAAGATAGCTCTGGTGAGTCAGACTTCAATGCTGCAAGGGACATTCAAAATGAGGGGTTCTGGGTGTAGTGCGCTCTGGCTTGTGTCAGACTACTCTAAGCAAGGGTTATGGGAAATGTTGGGTCTGGACGGTAAGCTACCTCTGGCCTGAATCAGACATCTGTGCCGCAAAAGCCTTGGGTAATGTAAGCTCTGGGCAGAAGTTGAAAGTCGCTTGTTGTCAGAATTCTGTGCCATTGTGCAGAGCAGGGATATTGTGAATTGTGAGGTGTCTCATCTCTGTGTGTGGGTATGTTTTTAGAACTTTCCACGTTTGCTTTTGGCACTCTTCCGCTGAGCACACTCTGCACATTGGTTGGAAAAAGGAAGTCAGGTAGGTCTTGTCAATGAGCCGTCCTTGATACAGGCCTTTGTTTCCTTCCGGGCATGCACCAATGAGCCTGGATGTCCAGGAAACTCCTGAGTCAGGTGTGACGACTGGAGGATGAAAACCTTGGTTTCCTCTTGCTGGAGAGGGCTATGCCCCCAGGCTGTATCTGTCTCTCCCCTTGTGGATCTGCTAGATAGCCTTTTCTGCTAGGTGGTGGCTTCACTTCCATATGCGTCTTCAGGTTGGTGGGAATGATACTGCCTCAAGGGGACCTTATCTGCACTCTCAAGGAAGAAGGTGTTGTTAGTACCACAGTGAAGGGGAAGTTACACATTGTTTGTGGTGTTGTGCTACAGGAGTGGGTGAGCAGAAAGGGGAGCTCATTTTGGGGAGGGAAAGGGCCCAGTAGTTCCCCCATTTAAGGTCTTGCTTCCTCTTGATTAGGGAAATTTGGGTCAGCAGGGGTATGAGGAAGAGGCTCGGAGAGTGGACTGACAGTGGAGAGGACAAGGATCTTTGGTGTGAAACATATGGGAGACACTGTGAGTTCAGGGCTCTTTCTCCTGTCATCTAATCGTGTTCACTCACACTACCATTGGGTGGCCATAACTGTGATATAGAAGATAGTAAAGCACATGGATAGGTGTGAAGTTTGTGAATTTGGACCTCTATTGAATGTTAGGCATTAATATTGGGTTCAAGTCTTCACTTTTCATTTTCCTAGTGAATTGTGGTCCTCTCTGCCAGGAGATGATTTCCCTACCTCTGCACTTTCTGCACACTGTTTAATTTTGTTTATAATGTTTCCTCCTCTTGCATAATAACATAACCTGAGGGAGTTCTGAGAAGGAACACCTCTTGCTTCTGCGGATGCTGTAATCCTCCTGAGATGCTACCTTCCCTCACCTTTTCATGATTTTCTCCTGCAGCTTTACTGACTCTTGTGCACTGCTTTGATGGTCTTTTCTTTCTCTGAGTGTCCAGGAGCTCTAGCACTTTCTGGTTTCAACTGCTTAAGTTGTTCTCTGACCTAGCACCACGCTTTGCAAGGATTTTCCTGCCAGGTCCTTAAAGGAGCATTCCTGAGTTGTCACATTGGCAAGAGGCTTATTGAGCTTTTTAAATGATTTCCACACATATAAAGAGGCAGATGAAGAACTGACACGTTTTCCAAAGTTAACCTTCTAAAGCAAATGGAGGAGTGAAGGTGTGCTGTCAGTTTAATAGGGAAAATTAAAGCTTTGTTTCTTATGTAGCTTTGTATTTGCCTCCAATACCCTAACATGAGAAATCAGGTCTCTGCAGATTTCTGTCCCCCACAAATCGTGATTGCCGCACCCTGGGCCAAATTCAGGCCACAGGGAACTTCTTTCAGTGGAACTTGTGCCAACAGTACCACAAGCAAGAGGAATAAGTAGGAGCCATTGTTCACCCTCCAGTTCATTTATATGTTGACCTTGTCCAACATGGGGTGGGTGGCTACCCATACTGCTCCTCGGGCGAAGCCATGGTCCTTGTCTTCTATGTGCACATGCACAGTCACACCCTGTTCCACATGGCCGCCACACATGTAGGGCACATGCTTGCACAAGGCTCATGTAACTTTGGATTGAGGGGGCAAACTTGGGTGCCTGGACAGCCTAAGGCAAGGAGGGCTAAGGAGGTCATTAAAACCTTGTGCTCATTGAAATCATCCTCCTGAGGAAAATAAAGCAAGACTGTGATAGTCTGTCCTGATTGAAGATGTGCCCACTGGGTGGTGGGCTCAGGTTTCTCCCCAATTATTCAAAAGGACCTTCAAGACTGCAGGTGTCAGCAACACACATCTTGCCATCACGGTCAAGGGATCCCCAAAGCTGCAATGTGTGACCTCCCGCCCAAGGGGTTCCTCTGTATGTGGAGGTTGAAGGTCTTCTATACAGTCATTACAGCTGAAATTTCTTTCTTTGTCTCAGTATAATGACCTACTGGTGTTAAAGAATAACTTATCCATTAAGATGTGAGCTACCAGACTTAGCTATGCAAGTCCAAGTCAGCAGGCAGGAGAGAAACATGCTGAGATTTGGATGATGGAGCAGGTGGGACTACTTCTCACCAGTACTCCAAATACAGGATCTGTGGTTATCAATTACAAAATTAATCAATGGGCATGTTTTCTGTGTTATAAGAGACCAAGGCATTTTGAACCTGGGGAAGACTTGAGAGAGTGAGCATAATTTTTTCCATTTATTGAGGGCTTTTTATGGGCCAGGCTGTATGTTTCTCCCTCATAACTATTGATGTAAGGATAAATGTGATGATGCAAGGGCATCTATGTGAAACACAGGATATCCTGACACTCAGAAGGAGGGTCTCAGTGCACAGGCACATTCATATAGCAGCACACATAACTCCTGAACCTGGTGTGCACCTTTAGAACTCTGTTCTTCCAGTGGAGGTCAAGGACCTTGTAAATCGCTAAGGCTCACCTGCCCCTTCCACACCCCACCTCCCCCCACCCCCCCCCCCACACACACATTCAGAGAGCAGGGGATCGCTGCCTAATTCTACTCATGTTTTTCCTTGAATGTGGTCTCACCTAGGAGATAAATGAATGGGTGACAGGTAGGTTATAGGAGAACAGGATCAGTAGGGACCTGCCCATTCTGGGTTCCTTTTCTGCTTTTTGTTCTGATTCTTTTCCCCACCGAAGGAATGCCAAGACATGAAAGGCCTAGACCACCTTTCTGCCAAGACTTTGGGATTGACTGGTGGTCATCTCATGATATTTGGGATGGATCTCCAGGCACGGAGGTATTCTGGTGATGCTTGGAGGAAGGGTGGACTCAGACTGGAAAGGCTGTGAGTATCTTGGAAGCCCCTAGGGCACAAGTCTCCTCTAGACAGAGGCAAATGCAGGCTAGTCTGTGCCTTGCTTCCAGTACTGGTGTCCTCTCAGCCTTCCGTCTGCCTCCCCATTCGTTTTTCTGTCACTATATCCCTCCAGCGATTTCTTTTTCCATCTGTCTGTATCCCAGGGACACAGGCTAGGACACAGGCTACAATTTCGTCCTAGTCTCCAGCCACAGTGGCACCGACATGAAGGTCCAGTTCCTGCTATGTGTGGTCTGAGTTTCTCTGCTGATTGTGACAAGTGATGTGGGTCTACTGGGGCAGCCATTACTCTTCCAGATGTAGATCTACTCTTAGTGACTGAACCAAGTCCCAGAAGATGACACACGACAATTTTCATACCCTGGTCCAGCCCTATGTTGTGGCAGCATGGAGCCCATATATCCTGAGGGAAGGACGAGGGTGGCAACTCTGACACTAAGGATTCCCGGTTCCACTGAACTTCACTGGTTAATGTCACTGTCCTAAGCCAGAATGCCATCACTACAAAAACCAGACACAAGTCTGGATTTACCAGGGACACCCTCACACTGACCAATGATCGATGGGCCAAGTTCTTGATCAGGCAATCCACAGAGAATAGTTCCAGAAGTCCACTGAATATCTGGTATAATTTTCATTCAAATGCTTTTTGTCTGCCCCCGAGTATTATTCAAACACATGCAAAAAACAAACACACACATGCAAACCAAAGAACTTAAGACTCGCCTTTTCCCTATAACATGTACAATGTTGGTTGGAAAATCTAACATTAAGAAAGCAGGGAAACCGGTGCTTTCATTCCATTCATGAGTGGATCAAATTTGAGAGACATCTTTTGTAGGAGCTTTGCACATATAATATAAAGTTGATAATGTGAATGACCTTTTGTCAGTGTGTGTGTGTGTTTACCTACACGTATGGAAGCCCTGGTGAACACTACTTCAGTGCAGACACTCAATGCTTTGACAGAAGGAGGAGCATCAAAGATCTGGACAGGCAGGCAAGTAGTGTCAGTAACAGGCCCACACCTGACCCCAGGAAGGGATGCCAGGAGGTGTGGCCATGCCAGGCCTCCCAAGGGAGGTACCAGAAGCATGGCTTAGGCAGGCAGATCCTCTAGGATATCTGGAGGCCAGCCCTCAGCCAGGTGGTGAGGGCTAAGTCTAGAGTCTGCCTCAGGGAGGCAGGATAGAGATCTGGCTCACGGGCTCTTGGAGGGATCCACTAAGGGCTGCCAATCCTTGGGGTCTCCATGCATGGCTGCTGAAACTCAAAATGCATCTGACACTTGCATTCAAGCACTACTGCAGGTGGCCACGGAGGTGGTCATTCCTCTTCTCAAGATGGTCCCAACAGGACTGACCTGGTTTAACATGTGGTTAATGGCTGCCTTTATGGCTTCTCTGGTGACACCATGGTCCTTGCCTTCGATGTCTGCACCCACAGCCACGCCCTGTTCCACGGGGCAGCAGACATGTTGTGCTTGTGCATGTGAAAGGCTCACGTGGTGTTGGAGTACGGTGACCATGGGTGCTCTGTCTCCCTCTTCTTCTGACCCTGCACTGACACCCAAATGGTAGATTTGAAAAGAAATTGGATCTCAGTGGAGCTTACCACATCCAACTCATGTTTCTTTGCCTTGGGCCACTTATCTTTTTTCCCTTCATCATTTGCAAGTTATATCATTAAGTCTCTTCGTCTCCCATGAGGCCAGAATATGTGTTCTTCCCTGAGAAGGCCATGTTCTTTCACATTCATGCTCCTCTGCACTCAGTTCAATTCAGTCACTGACTCGTGTCTGACTCTTTGCGACCCCATAAATCGCAGCACACCAGGCCTCCCTGTCCATCACCAACTCCCGGAGTTTACCCAAACTCACGTCCATCGAGTCAGTGATGCCATCCAGCCATCTCATCCTCTGTCATCCCCCACTCCTCCTGCCCCCAATCCATCCCAGCATCAGGGTCTTTTCCAATGAGTCAACTCTTTGCATGAGGTGGCCAAAGTATTGGAGTTTCAGCTTCAGCATCAGTCCTTCCAGTGAACACCCAGGAGTAATCTCCTTTAGGATGGACTGGTTGGATCTCCTTGCAGTCCAAGGGACTCTCAAGAGTCTTCTCCAACACCATAGTTCAAAAGCATCAATTCTGATGAGGAAACCAGAATTAAAAGAGACACGTGTACCCCAGTGTTCATCGCAGCACTGTTTATAATAGCCAGGACATGGAAGCAACCTAGATGTCCATCAGCAGATGAATGGATAAGAAAGCTGTGGTCGGGGGAGGAGCTAAGATGGCGGAGGAGTAGGACCGGGAGAACACTCTCTCCCCCACAAATTCATCAGAAGAACATTTAAACGCCGAGTAAATTCCACAAAACAACTTCTGAATGCCGGCAGAGGACATCAGGCACCCAGAAAAGCACCCCAAGTCTTCAAAAGGAGGTAGGAAAAAATATAAAAGACAAAAAAAGGGACAAAAGAGGGAGGGACGGAGTTCCGTCCTGGGAAGGGAGTCTTAAAAAGAGAGAAGTTTCCAAACACCAGGAAACCTTCTCACTGCCGAATCTGTGCCGAGCCTTGGAAGCACAGAGGGCAACATAACAGGGAGGAAAAATAAATAAACAATTAAAACCCGCACATTGCGAGCCCTACGCTAACTCCCCCAGCAGAGAAGCAGTGCAGACACCTGCATCCGCCATTAGCAAGTGGGGGCTGGGCAGGGAGGCGCGGCGCGGGCTGCATCGCAAGAATCTGGCCTGAATACCCCGAGCGCTATCTGAGCGAAATAATTTGGGCTAGCAAACCAGACTGTGGAATATCTACCACGCGAAAAGCCAGCCCTAACCTATGACACCGCCACGCCCGCGCACGGAACAAAGGACTGAACAGAGATACCGGCGGCAGACCATCCCCCTCTGGTGATAGGCAGCCAGAGCCGGAAGGGGACAATCGCTGCCCCAGAGAGACATTATCTACAAAACTGTAAGCAGGCTTCTTTGCTAACTAAAACTTCTTGGGGGTCTGGACGGTCAACATCTGCCTGAGAAGGTGTGCTGGTGCACACCTAGATAACCGAGCGGCAGGGAGGCGACAAGTCACAGCAATTGCGCGTGCCAAACACCTCATCACCTGAGCTGCTCGGATCTGGGAAGGGCACAAAACGCAGGCCCAACCGAGAGTCTATGCCTCTGAGGACTACCCGAGTGCCTGAACCTGAGCGGCTTGGACCTGGGAAGTACAGGCAGCCCAGGGCCGGCCATGGATGGTTCCCGGCGGAGCAACCTAGAGCCTGAGCAGTGTGGGCAGAGAGGCTACACGCGCCGTGAACAGGGGGCAGACCCAATGTGGCTGAGGCACTGCAAGCACACACCAGTGTTATTTGTTTGCAGCATCCCTCCCTACCTCCCCACCTCCCCTCAGTGGGACCGAACAAGTGAGCCTAAAAAAAAAAAAAAAAAAAAGTGTCCTCCACCGTCCCCTTTGTGTCAGGGCAGAAACCAGACACTGAAGAGACCAGCAAACAGAAGAAGTTATAACAGAGGGAACCGCCTTGGAAGCTACAGGCAATAGATTAAAACCCTGTGGTTACTACCAACTACATAGGAAGGGGCCTATAGATCTTGAGAAATATAAGTCAGACCAAGGAACTAGCCAAAAATGAACTGAACCCACAATACTCACAACAAAACCGGAGAAAGTCCTAGATATATTTTTACTATTTGTACGATCATTCTTTCTTTCTTTTTTTTTTTTTAAATTTTTTTTAATTAAAAAAAATTTAAGTCCTCTATTATTCCTTTAATTTCCACTTTTATAACCGATTACTTTGCAAAAAAAAGACCCTTTTTTAAAAAGCAAACTTCATATACATATATATATATATATATTTTATAATTTTTTGACCTTTTTTTTCCTTCTTTTCTCTAACATTGTATTTTTGAAATTCCAAACTCTACTCTAGATTTTTAATTTTAGCTTTTTGGTATTTGTTATCAATTTTGTACCTATATATATATATTTTTTTTTTAATAATTTCTGTGACCCTTTTTTATTTTTTATTTTTCTTTTTCTCTGTTTCTTTCTCTTCTTCTTTTAAATAACATTGTATATCTGAAATTCCAAACTCTACTCTAGATTTTTAATTTATGCTTTTTGGTATTTGTTATCAATTTTGTACCTGTATTTTTTTTTTATAATTTATGCGACTTTGTTGGTTCTTGTTTGTTTTTTTTTTTTTTTTCCTCTCTCTTTTTCTTCTTCTTTTTTTAACATTGTATTTTTGAAATTCCAAACTCTACTCTAGATTTTTAACTTTTGCTTTTTGGTATTAGTTATCAATTTTGTACCTATATTTTCTTTATAATTTTCACGACCTTGTTTGTTTTTGTTTGTTCGTTTTTTCTCTCTTTCTTTTCCTTCTTCTTTTCTTTAACATCGTATTTTTAAAATTCCAAACTCTACTCTAGATTTTTAAGTTTTGCTTTTATGTATTTGTTACCAATTTTGTACCTTTAAGAACCCAATCTTCAGTACCCATTTTTCACTAGGGAGCGAGATTACTGGCTTAACTGCTCTCTCTCCCTTTGGACTCTCCTTTTTCTCCACCAGGTCGCCTGTGTCTCCTCCCTAACCCCTCTCTACTCTACCCAACTCTGTGAATTTCTGTGTGTTCCAGACGGTAGAGAACACTTATGGAACTGATTACTGGCTGGATCTGTCTCCCTCCTTTTCATTCCCCCCATTTATCCTCCTGGCCACCTCTGCCACCTTCCTCCTTCTTCTCTTCTCTATATAACTCTGTGAACAACTCTGACCGGTCCAGTGGTGGAGTGCACATAAGGAAGAGATTACTGAACAGCCCACTCTCTCCTCTACTGATTCCACCTCATCTCATTCGGGTCACCTCTAACTCCCTCCTCACTCTTCTCTTCTCCATATAACGCTGTAAACCTCTCTGGGTGAAACAAGTTTCAGGGCAAGACATACCAAGCAAATTCTTCAGCAGCAAGGAACACAGCCCTGAGCTCCAAGATACAGGCAGCCCAAAGTCACCCCAAAACCATAGACATCCCATAACTCATTACTGGACATTTCATTGCACTCCAGAGAGAAGAAATACAGCTCCACCCACCAGAACACCGACACAAGCTTCCCTAACCAAGAAATCTTGACAAGCCACCTGTACAAACCCACACAGAGCGAGGAAACGCCACAATAAAGAGAACTCCACAAACTGCCAGAATACAGAAAGGACACCCCAAACTCAGCAATTTAAACAAGATGAAGAGACAGAGGAATACCCAGCAGATAAAGGAACAGGATAAATGCCCACCAAACCAAACAAAAGTGGAAGAGATAGGGAATCTACCTGATAAAGAATTCCGAATAATGATAGTGAAATTGATCCAAAATCTTGAAATCAAAATGGAATCACAGATAAATAGCTTGGAGACAAAGATTAAGAAGATGCAAGAAAGGTTTAACAAGGACCTAGAAGAAATAAAAGAGAGTCAATATAAAATGAATAATGCAATAAATGAAATTAAAAACACTCTGGAGGCAACAAATAGTAGAATAACAGAGGCAGAAGATAGGATTAGTGAATTAGAAGATAGAATGGCAGAAATAAATGAATCAGAGAGGATAAAAGAAAAACGAATTAAAAGAAATGAGGACAATCTCAGAGACCTCCAGGACAATATTAAACGCTACAACATTCGAATCATAGGGGTCCCAGAAGAAGAAGACAAAAAGAAAGACCACGAGAAAATACTTGAAGAGATAATAGTTGAAAACTTCCCTAAAATGGGGAAGGAAATAATCACCCAAGTCCAAGAAACCCAGAGAGTCCCAAACAGGATAAACCCAAGGCGAAACACCCCAAGACACATATTAATCAAATTAACAAAGATCAAACACAAAGAACAAATAGTAAAAGCAGCAAGGGAAAAACAACAAATAACACACAAGGGAATTCCCATAAGGATAACAGCTGATCTTTCAATAGAAACTCTTCAAGCCAGGAGGGAATGGCAAGACATACTTAAAGTGATGAGAGAAAATAACCTACAGCCCAGGTTATTGTACCCAGCAAGGATCTCATTCAAATATGAAGGAGAAATCAAAAGCTTCTCAGACAAGCAAAAGCTGAGAGAATTCAGCACCACCAAACCAGCTCTCCAACAAATACTAAAGGATATTCTCTAGACAGGAAACACAAAAACGGTGTATAAACTCAAACCCAAAACAATAAAGTAAATGGCAACGGGATCATACTTATCAGTAATTACCTTAAACGTAAATGGGTTGAATGCCCCAACCAAAAGACAAAGACTGGCTGAATGGATACAAAAACAAGACCCCTACATATGTTGTCTACAAGAGCCCCACCTCAAAACAGGGGACACATACAGACTGAAAGTGAAGGGCTGGAAAAAGATTTTCCATGCAAATAGGGACCAAAAGAAAGCAGGAGTAGCGATACTTATATCAGATAAAATAGACTTTAAAACAAAGGCTGTGAAAAGAGACAAAGATGGTCACTACATAATGATCAAAGGATCAATCCAAGAAGAAGCTATAACAATTATAAATATATATGCACCCAACACGGGAGCGCCGCAATATGTAAGACAAATGCTAACAAGTATGAAAGGAGAAATTAACAATAACACAATAATAGTGGGAGACTTTAATTCCCCACTCACACCTATGGATAGATCAACTAAACAGAAAATTAAAAGGAAACACAAACGTTAAATGATACAATAGACCAGTTAGACCTAATTGATATCTATAGGACATTTCATCCCAAAACAATGAATTTCACCTTTTTCTCAAGCACACATGGAACCTTCTCCAGGATAGATCACATCCTGGGCCATAAATCTAGCCTTGGTAAATTCAAAAAAATAGAAAGCATTCCAAGCATCTTTTCTGACCACAATGCAGTAAAATTAGATCTCAATTACAGGAGAAAAACTATTAAAAATGCCAACATATGGAGGCTGAACAACACGCTGCTGAATAACCAACAAATCACAGAAGAAATCAAAAAAGAAATCAAAATTTGCATAGAAACTAATGAAAATGAAAACACAACAACTCAAAACCTGTGGGACACTTTAAAAGCAGTCCTAAGGGGAAAGTTCATAGCAATACAGGCATACCTCAAGAAACAAGAAAAAAGTCAAATAAATAACCTAACCCTACACCTAAAGAAAGGTAATAGAAGGCTATAAAAATGAAAGTTAAAAGAGTAATAACCAAAATTTTTTAAAAATCAAAAAATAATCATAGTAAAAATACATCTAGGCATTTCTCTGGACCTTTTGTGGGCAGTGTGGGGTCAGTTCAGTGTCAGTTCAGTTCAGTTCAGTCGCTCAGTCGTGTCTGACTCTTTGCGACCCCATGAATCGCAGCACGCCAGGCCTCCCTGTCCATCACCAACTCCCGGAGTTCACTCAGACTCATGTCCATCGAGTCAGTGATGACATCCAGCCATCTCATCCTGTCGTCCCCTTCTCCTCCTGCCCCCAATCCCTCCCAGCATCAGAGTCTTTTCCAATGAGTCGACTCTTCGCATGAGGTGGCCAAAGTACTGGAGTTTCAGCTTTAGCATCATTCCTTCCAAAGAAATCCCAGGGCTGATCTCCTTCAGAATGGACTGGTTGGATCTCCTTGCAGTCCAAGGGACTCTCAAGAGTCTTCTCCAACACCACAGTTCAAAAGCATCAATTCTTTGGCACTCAGCCTTCTTCACAGTCCAACTCTCACATCCATACATGACCACAGGAAAAACCATAGCCTTGACTAGACGAACCTTTGTTGGCAAAGGAATGTCTCTGCTTTTGAATACGCTATCTAGATTGGTCATAACTTTCCTTCCAAGGAGTAAGTGTCTTTTAATTTCATGGCTGCAGTCACCATCTGCAGTGATTTTGGAGCCCCCCAAAATAAAGTCTGACCCTGTTTCCACTGTTTCCCCACCTATTTCCCATGAAGTGGTGGGACCGGATGCCATGATCCTCATTTTCTGAATGTTGAGCTTTAAGCCAACTTTTTCACTCTCCATTTTCACTTTCATCAAGAGGCTTTTAGTTCCTTTTCACTTTCTGCCATAAGAGTGGTGTCATCGGCATATCTGAGGTTATTGATGTTTCTCTTGGCAATCTTGATTCCAGCTTGTGCTTCTTCCAGCCCAGCGTTTCTCATGATGTACTCTGCATATAAGTTAAATAATCAGGGTGACAATATACAGCCTTGACGTACTCCTTTTCCTATTTGGAACCAGTCAGATAACCCCTTATTCTGGCTTGTATATCTGGCATATATATCTTATATATATTCTGGCTCATCTCTGGCTTGAGATCTTGTTTTCAAGGTCTATAGGTGCCTCTCAAGTGCACAGTCTCAACATTAACTGCAGGGTTTTATTCTGTTGCACTTGTCACTTGCAGAGTGGTTCCCCCTTCTTTGTTTATTTTGGCTTCCTCTGTTTTCAGTTCTCTTCCATGTCTAATTTCTGCCCTGACTCAAGGGGGTGAAGGTGGCCACTTATTTAGGCTCATTTGTTTAGTTGTGTTGTGGGGAGGGAGGGGCACTGCAAACAAATACCACTGGCATGTGTGGGGAGTGCTTGCAGTGGATGGACCACACTGGGTTTGCCACAGCCCAAGGTGGTGTGTACTTCCTGGGTCCACACTGCTCAGGCTCCAGGGTGCTCTGCAAGGGCATTGTCCCAAGTGGGCCCTGCATTTTGTGCACTTCCCAGGTCTAAGCCACTCAGGTTCTAGGGTGCTCTGCAGGGGCACAGACCCAGATGGGCTGTGGGTTTTGTGCCTTTCCCAGGTCTGAGCAACTCAGGTAACTGGGCGCTTGGTGAGTGCACTGTCCCAGGTGGGCCATGCATCTTGTGCACCGCCCCGGTCCTGGCCACTTGGTTTCCTAGGTGCACAGTGACAGCCTCAGGTGTGCTACGTATCTCCTCTGGGGAGCTGATCTCAGGTTGTGACACTCCTGGCAGATGTGAACTGTCCAGTATCCCAGGAAGACATGATTAGCAACTTCGAGCCTGCTCACAGTTTGATAGAAGATGCAGTCTCTGGGGCCAAGATTGCAGCAGCCCCTTGCCTTCCAGCTCTGGCTGTCACACAGCTGCCTCTCTGGCACTGGGGAGGGAGGGCCCTAAATGGCAGCTGGCTTGCTCTCATTTGGTATTCGCTCAATCCTTTGTTCTGTGAGCACACCAGGGGTCATCGTGTAGCATTAGAGCCTTTCACAGGAAAGGTTTATTTCTTGTTTTTCATCTCTCTAGCAATCCCACGGTTTAGGTTGCTATCTCACATTGGCTTCCTCAGATTGTCCTCAGGGCATTCAGGCCCGGTCCTTACCATAAGGATCGATGATGCAGCCTGTACCTCCCAGTCCAGCCCCCACCTGCTGCTGGTGGAAGAGAGTGTCTGTGCCGCTTCTCCATCTCTGCTTGTAGTTGTGGTGAGGCGCATATTCTGTAGGGTATCCCCCCCGTCCTGTTATGTTGCCCGCTGAGATCCCAAAACTCCCCACAGACACACCTATGAAAGGGTTTTCTACAATGTGGAAACTTCTCCTTCACGACTCCCTTTTCAGGACGGGTCTCTGTCCCTAAATCTTTTGTCTGTTTTCATCTTTTATATTTTGTCCTACCTCCTTTTGAATAGATTGGGATGCTTTTCTGGGTGCCTGGTGTCCTCTGCCAGTGTTCAGAAATTATTTTGTGGAAGTAGCTCCACATTCAAACGATCTTTTGATGGATTTGGGGGTGAGAAAGTGGTCTCCCTATCCTTTTCCTCCACCATCTTGGGACCACCCCCCTTCTCTTTCTCATCTTGCCCATATCAAAACTGTCTGTGCTGGATGGCTGTTCCTGTACCTGAAGGTCATGGACACACAACACCCACAAGGCTTTGTGATGTCCTTCAAGAATTCCACATGCAGATGGCGCTGCCCCACTAAGTTTTCCAGTTATTTAAGTATCTACAGTCTCACATTGAGATATACTCCCTCTACTTTCTTCCTGTACCCCAAGACCTCTCTTCTCTTTCTTACCTTGCTCTTCTGAAGACTGGGTGTGCAGGAGGCACTGTCCCTATGACTGAAGGCCTTGGCAACACAACACCCACAGGCTTTTCTGATTTAGTTCAACAAATCCACTAGCAGATGGTGCTGCTCCACTACATTTCCTGAATTCTACCTGGCTCTACAGCCTCACATTGACATTTACTCTCCCACTCCCTTCCTGTGCCCCGAGACCTGTCTTTTCTTTCTTCTCTTGCCCTTATCAAACGTGACTGTGCAGGAGTGACTCTCCCTGTCGCTGAAAGCCTTGTTGACACAACACCTCCATGGCTCTCAGATGTAGTTCAAGGAATACACCATCAGAGGGCACTGATTCACTAGCTCTTCGAGTTCTACTTGGCTCCACAGTCTCACAATGATATCTACTCCCACTCCCTTCCTGTGCCTCAAGACCTCTCTTCTCTTTCTTCTTTTGTTCATATCAAAATTGTGCGAGGGTGACTGTCTCTGTGTCTGAAGACCTTAGCAACACAATACTCCAAGGGACTTCTGGTGTAATTCAAGGAATCCACCAGCAGATGGCTCTTCTCCACTAGTATAGAAATCGGAAGCACACAATCAGTTAATAGGTTCTTTTTTTATTTATGTATTTATTTGACTGTGATGGGTCATCCTTGCTTCAGTGGGCTTTTATCTAGTTGCAGCGATCCAGGGCTTCTCTTGGTTCAATTTTATGGGCTTCTCATTGCTGTGACTTGTTTCCTAGCACAGGCCCTAGTGATGGCTTCAATAGTTGTGGCGCCCTGGCTTAGTTCCCCCTTGGCATGTGGGGTCTTCCTGTACCAGAAACTGAACCTCTGTCCCTTGCACTGGCAGGTGGAATCTTAACCACTGGGACCCCAAGGGAAGACCTGGAAGGTGAAGTCTTAACTACTAGACCACTGTGGAAGTTCCCCCAGGTCATAGATTTAGATGCAGACATACGACAGGAGCTTGGTCCAAGAAACAAAGCATGAACAGGGTGCAACTGACCAAAATCGTGAAGAAATGCCTCAGCTGAACATCAAGCAATCTGGCTGCTAACCTTGAATCTCCCACCCCTAGTTCTGTGGCTTTTGTACATCATTGTGAGTCTTTTTAAACTCACTTAAAATACAGTTTTTTGTTAACCTCTCAGTCCTCAAGCTACCAGGGCGTAGTGCTTCTCAAACTTTAATGTGCATGGAATCACCAGGCATATTATGAAAGTGCAAGTCCTGGTTCAGTAGGCCTGTGATGGAGGCCTCAGAGTCAGAAATTCCCAGGTGATGCTAATGCTGCTGGTCCCTAGACCACACTTTGAGTAGCAAGCAAGCATATACTACAGAAGTGGCTTAAGGGCTCTCACTGCTGGTGTGGATGGAAGGTCAGAGGCAGAACTTTAGTCATCACGCCCTTGCAAGCTTCAGCCAGTGCCTTGCCTTTTGAGGTCCTGAGACTGTGGAGCTCGTCTGATCAGCTCTCAATCAAGCTGATCAGTAACAAAGATTTATCCTGGAGGATAGACTGCTTCCATGTGGTCAATGTTCCCCTTGGTCAGTGTTCATTGATTGATGTAAAATGAGTGGCCAACACATCCCCAGGGCTTTCTGATGTACTTCATGAGATCCACCAGCAGATGGTAGGTTATTGAGTTACACTAGGCTCTACGGCCTCACAATGACATCCGCTCCTCCCACTCCTATGCTGTGCCCCAAGACCTCACTTCTCTTTCTCCTCTTGCCCTTATCAAAACTGACTCTTCTCGGGTGACTGTTCCTGTTGTTGAGGCCTTAGGAACACATCTCCCCTGGACCTTTCTGATGCAGTTCAAGGAATCCACAAGTAGAAGACGCTGCTCAAATATATTTTCGAGTTATACAAGATTCTATAGCCTCACGTTGACATCCACCACCACCCCCACTCCCTTCCTGTGCCCCCAAAGCTATCTTCTCTTTCTTCTCTTGACCTTATCAAAACTGGCTGTGCAGCAGTGACTGTGTCTGTGGTGAAGCCTTTGGCAACACAACACCCCAAGGGCTTTCTGATATAGTTCAAGGAATCAACCAGCAGATGGTGATGCTCCACTAACATAGATATCAGAACCTCATAATCAGTTCATAGGTTCTTTATAATTTTTTATTTATATATTTACTTTGGCTGTGCTGGGTCTTTGGAGAAGGCAATGGCACCCCACTCCAGTACTCTTGCCTGGAGAATCCCATGGATGGAGGAGCCTGGTGGGCTTGCAGTCCATGGGGTCCCTAAGAGTCGGACATGACTGAACGACTTCACTTTCACTTTTCACTTTCATGCATTGGAAAAGGAAATGGCAACCCACTCCAGTGTTCTTGCCTGGCGAATCCCAGGGACAGGGGAGCCTGGTGGGAGGCTGTCTATGGGGTCGCACAGAGTCGGACACGACTGAAGCAACTTAGCAGCGGCAACTGGGTCTTTGTTGCTGTGGTGGGCCTTTCTCTAGCTGCGGTGAGCCAGGGATACTCTTTTTTGCAGCGTTCAGACTTCTCATTGCCCTGACTTCTCTTGGTTCAGAGCACAGGACCTATGGCACCAGGGCTTCCACAGTTGTGGAGCCCAGCTTCGTTGCTCCGTGCAAAGTGGAATCTTCCCGGACCAGGGATCGAAGCCACGTGTCATGCACTGGCAGGCTGAGTCTCAACCAATGAACCACCTGGGGAGCCCCCGAGGCTGAAATCTTAACTACTGGACCTCCAGGGAAGTCCCACAAGTCATGGATTTAGATGCAGGGACATGTGACAGGGGCTTTGTCCCAGAAACAAGGCATGAACTTGTCCTCTGGGATCAGAGGGAATCTGCCACAGGGTGCAACTGACCAGAATAGTGCAGAAAAGCCTAAGCCGAAAGTCAGGAAACCTGGCTGCTACCTTGCATCTCCCACCCACTAGTTGTGTAGCTTTGGGTGCATCATTATGAATCTTCCTTAGTTTGTTTGTACAACACAGTTCACTTACGTCAACCTCTTGGCCCTCAAGCTTCCAGGGAGTAGTGCTTCTCAGTACTGCACTACTTTGCAGGTGGCATGTATTTTGGTGTTGTTCCTCATGATATCTAGTTAATTTTTGTATGTTATGTGAGTTTGTTTTTAAAGATGTGCTTTTCCAATGTTTCCAGTAGTTTGCTAAAAATGTTATTTTTCTCTGTTGTACTGAATTTACATCTCAGTCAGAAGGCAATAGTCCTTCTGACTTACTTCACTCTGTATAATAGTTCCATCCACCTCGTAATTAGCCTCCAATTAAAATAAATTAAAAAAAGGCAATCGTCCATATAGTTTTGAGTTATTGTGAACTCTGTTCTGATCCATTGATCTGTAAATCTATCTTTATACCAAGATCACATGATTATGTTG